>NW_025206708.1:0-888 GCF_004010195.1 Chiloscyllium plagiosum | reverse complement strand
AGGAATCCTCCAACCACAAGGGATGAACTCGGATTTCACCGGTTTCCTCATTTCCCCTCCCCCCACCTTGTCTCAGTCAAATCCATCGAATTCAGCACCGCCTTCCTAACCTGCAATCTTCTTCCCGACCTCTCCGCCCCCACCCCAGTCTGACCTATCACCCTCACCTTGACCTCTTTCCACCTATCACATTTCTGACGCCCCTCCCCCAAGTCCCTCCTCCCTACCTTTTATCTTAGCCTGCTGGACAAACTTTCCTCATTCCTGAAGAAGGGCTTATGCCCGAAACGTCAATTCTCCTGTTCCCTGAATGCTGCCTGACCTCCTGCGCTTTTCCAGCAACACATTTTCAGTACTTAAAATTGGTTCCAACTTTCTATGAATGTCAAATTGAACTGGCCAGGAGTAGTCCATTTGGACTTAAAGCAATACATATGGAGGTTGAAAGGAATAACAAAGGAGGCAAGCGATATCACTATTTGTTGTCTGTGGTACTGAGTAAATCAAGCAGCAATGGAGATTATTTAAAATTCAACTAAGGATTAATTTGATACATAAACATAGGAACTTGAAAAAAGGTTCCTGATGCAATTCCATTGTGTGCTAAAGCAAGGACATTCAAGGAAATTGAGAAAAATACATGAATGGTTATTGTTACGACACAGGATAAATTTGAAGCAGAAACACAGCAAGGATCTAATCTGTGCATGGAATCTTGAACTTTCAGAGTCGAAGATCTAATCAAAGTAAAAATTAACTACTTTATTTCATAAAGTATAATAAAGAATAATTAACTGACAACTATTTACAACTCCTCCTTTCTCTATTACCTTCTCCTTCTACAGTACTAGTCTGATTAAAACCCCCGATTTAAGATTTACAAAACAA
>NW_025206707.1:7651-12000 GCF_004010195.1 Chiloscyllium plagiosum | reverse complement strand
CCTGTACTGCGCTGTATTCTTCTATGTTCTATGTCTATAAGTCTGACCTGATTACTTCTTTATTTTTCTGTACTGCTATCTCTATGATTCTGGTACCAATTCCTGACCAACTAAGAACCATCTCCTTCTCTTTGTCTCTCTCTCTGTTCTGTCTTGCTTTCTGTTTCTTCTCTCTCTCTCTTTTTCTCTCCCTTTGTTTATCTTTAAACTGCATTTTTCTCAATTGTAATTTAAGTTTTTTTGTCACTCTACTGTACTTGTATGTGTTTCTAACACACCTTATTATGTGAGAAATTCCCAGACAATTTCAGCTTTACTTTTGTCCTTGATTAAATCCAAATCTAACTTCCTTGCTAATTCTAAAAGTTTGGCGTTTATCTTTCCTTCTAAGATTTCGTGGCAAATTTGAGAATCATCTTCAAACCCCTCTTAACTTTTTAACAGCCATTTCTCTCACTTTTAATTTAAACAAACACAAGTCATCGGAATTAAATAAGTTGTCTCACTGACGTTTTACTTAAAGATCTCAGACACGAACGTGCAAATGTTTAAATATACTTGGTTTTCTTTTCGCCCTCAAATCTATTCAAATCTGCTCAAATCTCAGACTGGATCTGTCTAAAACTATTCATATCGTGGACTGAAGCCCCCAAGCAGTTCCGCCACAGGGTTAACCCCTCTCCTAATTGAAACCAGCCACACAGAAAAAGTTCACTTCATGCAATAATCTGTTAAATTTCGAGAGGCAAAGATCCATTTACAGAGGTCACTATTTAAAGTAAAATTAACAATTTTGTTATTTAAGTCCAAGAGAGAATAATAAAAGAAGCAACTATTTAGAACTGCCTTCGGTTAAACGTATCTTTTACCTCCCACTCTACAATACTGGTCCGATAAAACAAAACAAAATAAGGTTTACAAAAAGTTATCACATTTCAAAACCAGTCCACTTTGTCGATTCTCCTTTGTAGACTTTCCTCTGTAGAGATTTCGCTCGATTGGCTTCGATGTTCTGCAGTTCAAACCTCTGATAGACAGGTACCTTTCAGAAAGTCCTTCAGCTCGCAGTCTATCTTTCTGGATGCCCTTGGCATTTCTCCCCCTAAATGTTCAAAATGTCCAGTTTTGCACCTCTAAACATCGGACCATTTCAATGATTTTGATTTCATCAAGTATTTCAAACTCAATTTGATTTCAGTGTGTTGGGGCAAATTCTAAACTGGCCGAATTTGAATTGGTTTTTGTTTCGTGACAGCTCAGCTATTGATTGCACCGTAAAATGTTGTATTTACCTTCTTTTAGAACACTTTGTGCCAGCTTCCAGTCTCTTAAATGTAACATATATCTCTACACCTTCATAACAATAACTTTTATCTGCCCTGCATAGCTTTCCATAAATTTGATCAACTTAGTAAGTTCACATATTCGTCTTTTCTGTTCCAAAAAGACCCATTTTCTCTCTTTCTTCCTTTACCTAAATCCTTCTTTCCAGTTATCAGTCCAATTACTCACAATGTTCCGAGTATTCTTCGACAAATAATTACATTTTGTGAATGTGTGTGTGCATGTGCATATGTGTGTGTATTTGCATGTGTGTGTCTATGTGTGTGTGTGTGCATGTGCGTGCGTGTGTGTTTGTTTGTGTGTGTATATGTGTGCATGTGTGTGTGTTTTGTGAATAATTGTCTGTAATTGGACTGACGTGAAAGACTGAGATGTTATCACATTCCCATATGAAAGTGTAAACGTATCACGTTTCCAAGCTTTCTGATATCAAAAAAGAAGTAAAAACCTCCTTTATTCATGATTGGAAAAGTAAACAAATGATGATCACGGACCGAACAGCAGTAATGCAATGAACCTTTACTGGGATCATGAAACGAGCAAATATTTAGTTTTCTCTTGAGGGTTTAAATTCAGCTTATTTTTTTCAATTATGTGATGCATACGTTTTTTATCAATACGCAATCAACTTCGGTGACAAAACCAGAGGTTTCTGGAAATGATCTGTAGTTCTGTCAGTATCTCTTGGAAGAAAGATGATTCAACATAACGTAGAGAATGGGTCTGGGTTGTTTGTGTTTTGCCAATAGTGGACAGCGATGTGCCGCTTAGGTGCATTAGTCAGGGGTAAATGTAGAGTAACAGATTAGGGGAATGGGGCAGAATGGGTTACTCTTCAAAGGGTCAGAGTGGACGTGCTGTTTTAAATGATCTGTTTTCTCACCGTAGTCATTCTATGATTCTATGATTTATTCATAAAAAGGCAGGTCGGTGTCAGGATCAAGAATGTCTCCGAGCATGCTCAGGGCGTATTGAAGTGAGAGGGTAAACAGACAGAGGTCGTGGTTCACAGTGATACCAATGACATCGGTAAGAAGAGTGAAAGGTTGAAAGGCCCTGCTACGAAAGGTCAGGGAGTTAGGAGAGAGTTTAAAAGCAGGATCGCCAGTGTTGTATTCTTGGGA
The DNA here is from genome assembly GCF_004010195.1 of Chiloscyllium plagiosum. Classification (NCBI taxonomy): domain Eukaryota; kingdom Metazoa; phylum Chordata; class Chondrichthyes; order Orectolobiformes; family Hemiscylliidae; genus Chiloscyllium; species Chiloscyllium plagiosum. The sequence continues at coordinate 9,532 of NW_025206707.1, read as the reverse complement.
TGACACCCCGGGCATCTGGAAGTGAGTCAAGGAAGAGGAAGATAGTCGAATTGAATATGTGGCCAAGAGCTAGTTTGGAAGGAGGGTTTCTGATTTTTGGATGATTCCGATTGCATCCAGGGCAGGTTGGAACTGTACAAAAAGGAAAGTGTGCACAGAACATAGAACATCGAAGAATACAACGCAGTACAGGCCCTTCGGCCCTCGATGTTGCGCCGATCCAGGCCCACCTAACCTACACTAGCCCACTATCCTCCATATGCCTATCCAATGCCCGCTTAAATGCCCATAATGAGTGAGAGTCCACCACTGCTACTGGCAGGGCATTCCATGAACTCACAACTCGCTGAGTAAAGAACCTACCCCTAACATCTGCCCTATACCTATCCCCCTTAATTTAAAGCTATGCCCCCTTGTAATAGCTGACTCCATACGTGGAAAAAGATTCTCACTGTCGACCCTATCTAAACCCCTAATCATCTTATACACCTCTATCAAGTCACCCCTAAACCTTCTTTTCCCCAATGAAAACAACCGCAAGTGCCTCAGCCTTTCCTCATACAATCTTCCTACCATAATGGCAACATCCTGGTAAACCTCCTCTGCACCCATTCCAGTGCCTCCACATCCTTCCTAGAGTATGGCGACCAAAACTGCACACAATACTCCAGATGCAGCCGCACCAGAGTCTTATACAACTGCAACATGACCTCAGTACTCCAGAACTCAATTCCTCTACCAATAAAAGCCAGTACGCCATATGCCTTCCTCACCGCACTATTTACCTGGGTGGCAACTTTCAGAGATCTGTGTACATGGACACCAAGATCCCTCTGCTCATCCACACTACCAAGTATCCGACCATTAGCCCAGTACCCCATCCTTTTGTTACTCTTACCAAAGTGAATCACCTCACACTTACCTACATTGAACTCCATTTGCCACCTTTCTGCCCAGCTCTGCAGCTTATCTATATCCCGCTATAACCTGACACATCCTTTCTCACTGTCAACAACTCCACCGACTTTCGTATCATCCGCAAACTTGCTCACCCAACCTTCTAACCCCTCTTCCAGGTCATTTATAAAAATGACAAACAGCAATGGTCCCAAAACAGATCCTTGCGGAACACCGCTAGTGACGGCACTCCAAGATGAACCCTTGCCATCAACTACTACCCTCTGTCTTCTTCCATCCAGCCAATTCCTAATCCAAACCTCCAACTCACCCTCAATGCCATATCTCCGTATTTTCTGCAATAGCCTACCATGGGGAACCTTATCAAACGCCTTACTAAAATCCATATATACCACATCTACCGCTTTCCCCGCATCAACCTCCTTCGTCACCTTTTCAAAGAATTCAATAAGGTTTGTGAGGCACGACCTGCCCTTCACAAAACCATGCTGACTATCCTTGATCACATTATTCCTATCCAGATGTGCATAAATCCTATCCCTTACAATTCTCTCTAAGACTTTGCCCACAACAGAAGTGAGACTCACCGGCCTATAGTTACTAGGGAAATAGGGAAACCACCCCCGTGACCATTTAAAAGGAAACCTGGATTTGACCTCAGTATCAGGTTTTTCCCTAAGACCTCCCATAGGCATGGTCTCCAACTTTGTAAAATTAATCTTATCACCCAGAAAGGCAACAAGCGAACTAATGCATTGCATCACATGAACTACCGAAATTGACAAAAATATAAGACCCTCATGTGCATACAATGTAATCTTACGTGACTTCTATCCCACTTCTGGGGCAGATGTGTTGGCATCCCAACGGATTGCCTCCGCCAGTGGCTCAATCACCAACGTAAACAATAATGGTGAAAGGTGTCAACCTTTGCGGCTGCCTGGAGAAATATTAATATTACTG
>NW_025206707.1:5574-6572 GCF_004010195.1 Chiloscyllium plagiosum | reverse complement strand
AGGACCCGGAAAACACGATCAGGGGCATCACGTACCCTTGCACCTGGGGGGCAACATACCAAACGTGAGTCTCTCTCGTTCCCACAAAACCGCCTATCTGTGCCCCGGACTATCGAGTCCCCAATTACTATTGCTCTGCTCTTCTCCCCCCTTCCCTTCTGTGTAACGGGGACAGGCTCCGTGCCAGAGGCCTGAGCCCCATTACTTACCTCTGGTAAGTCGTCCCCCCCACAAGTATCCAAAACGGTATACTTGTTCTTGTGGGGAGCGGCCGCAGGGGGTCCCTGCACTGGCTGCTTCCTCCCAGTCCCCCTCACTGTCACCCATCTATCTGCCATCTTTGGAGTTACTACTTCCCTAAAGCGCCGATTTATGACCCCCTCTGCCTCCCGAATGATCCCAAGTTCATCCAACTCCAGCTCCAGTTCCCTAACACGGTCTTGGAGGAGCTGGAGATGGGTGCACTTCCTGCAAGTGTAATCAGCAGGGACGTCCATGGCAACCCTAACCTCAAACATGTTGCAAGAGGAACATTGTACTGCCTTCACTACCATCCCTCTGAAAGTAATCTTTTATAAAAAAAAACTGGGTCTAAAGAATACAGCAAGCAAAATGCAGCACTTACCTACTTACCACAACGGGTCTTATTATTTAGGTTCGAGGAGGAGGGCGGATGGGAGACACTACCTCTGTAGTGCCTCGGGTTCTTCTCCTGCGCGTTTTTTAAGGGAAAAAAACCCACCCGGCTGCCCCTCTGGTCTTCGTCACTTCCCCCTGCTGCTCCCGTTCTTTCTATAAAGAGAGAAAAAAAACACCGCTGCCCGCTACCGGTAAGTAATTTTAAAACAAACTGTCTTACCTTAGCTGCTGCTCGCACTCAAAGTGACCGTTGGGGTCGAAGGGTGAGTATTTATACTCACTGCTTTCCTTCCCGGCTGCCCCTCTGGTCTTCGTCACTTCCCCCGGCTGCTCCCGCTCTTTCTGTAAAGAGAAAAAAA
>NW_025206707.1:0-5253 GCF_004010195.1 Chiloscyllium plagiosum | reverse complement strand
CAAACTGATGAATCAGTCTGGTTTGAAATAAAACACATTGAAAGAAACCTATTGGTAGGAGCATTTCCAGCCCATAAACTATCCCCACCCCACTCCGACAAATTAATTTCAAAGTAGGGTGTAGCATGAACCAGGGAATAACGATGGCTTGAGACAAGAGCACAAGAGTGCATATGGGAATGTGAGCATGCAAATTGACTGGATTAATCAATTTGGCAACGGGAGCCTCAAAGAACGATTCGTCGAATATATGATGGATTATTTCTTTGATTAACATGTAATGGAAACAACCTGAGAACGGCTTTGGTATTACGTAATGAGGAAGGAGTGATAAATCATATTGTAGTACAGGAACATCTTAGAAAGAGTGGCCACAACATGTTTGAGTTTCATATTCAGACTGTAACAGCGAAGACAGAGTCACATCGGAGAGGTTTAGGTTGGACACTGATAATTTTACTGGCCTGAGGAAGGGCTTGGCCTGAGTGGACATGTCAAAAAGATTAAAGTGCAAGACATTTGAAGAACAGTGGCAACTACTAAGAGAGATAGTCAAAACCCCTCAAATAAAGTGTAATACGCAGTGGAAGAGGAATTGTAAAAAGGTGAAAATCAATCCATGTCTTAACAAGGAAGTCAACAATAACATGAAGGTTCTTGCCTAGTGGTATTATCACTGACTGCTAATCCAGATAATGTTCTGCGGACATGGGTTCAAATGCCGCCACAGCAAATCGTGGAATTTAAATCCAATATGAACCTGGAATTAAGAGTCTATTGGTGGTAATGAATCCATTGCTCATTGTTGGAAACATCCATATGTTTCATGAATGTCCTTTAGGACTGGAAACCACCATCCTTACCTCGTCTGACCTCCATGTGACTTCCAACCCATACAAATTTGGTTGACGCTTATCTGCCCTCTGGGCAATTAGGGACAGACAATGAGTGCTGTCTAACCAGCGACACGCTCATCCTTTAATGAATTAAAGAAAAATACTTTACTTGTCAGCAAACAGCGACTAAAAACAAAATCTAAATGGTTTCGAAGGAAAAAGAGTAGAAAACTTACGAAATAATAAAGAACACTTCTCCGAGTTGAAAAAAAAAAGTCACAGAATGCTGAATGTAAATGTTGGCCTTTGAGAGGATGAAATTGGCGAAGTAATAATGGGACACTCAGAAATGGCAGAGGTAAAACCAACACTTGCTGTTTTCGCAGTGCAAGATAATTTATTACCAAAATTTAAAACAGCAAAGGATCATTTTGGAAGTACGATGACGAAGAAGAAGATATTAAATACATTGATGGGATTACAGGCAGGTCAGACCCTCGGCCTGCAGTCTATCATATTAAAGGAGGTAACAGCAGAGATAATGGATGTGTTACTTAGGATATTCAAGAAATCCTCTATTAGTTTCATAATGATTATGGAAAAGAATAAGGCTTTCATTGTTTTTTTTATTTAATTGGAGTACAATAAATGGTAATGGCATGGGACAAAGACTTATCAAGTTTGATTGGAGTAGACTGTTAGCAGGTAAAATGATGTATGACAAGTGGGAGTCGTTCAACAGTCTGACGACGGGAGTTGAGAGGCACTGTGTTCCAGTTAGAGTGAAGGGTAATGCTTGTTACATTAAGGAGCAATGGTCAAGTACAGTTATTGAGCTTTTATTCAAGAATCAAAGAAAACCTTACTTTAGAAATGGACAACTTAATTCAATTTAATCTCTTAGTCAATATAAAGAGTGTATGGCATTATTTCGAGAGAAATCAGGAAAGCAAAAAGAAGATATGAGACAGCATGGGCAGATAATTTTAAGGATAATCCGAAGACATTGTGCAACTACACTAACAGCAAAAGGGTAAGGCCTCTCAAAGATCATGAAAGATATCGATGTTTTGAACCCAGGAGATGGGGATTGAAATCATCCCATTCCTCGTGCATCACACAACAGCAAAGAAACACTATTGCCTGCCCCTCACATTCATGCAGCTTGAACTCTATCTGCTATTTGCCAGGCTATTGACCATTTCATCAAGACACTTTTGTATTCTTAGAAACCCTTCTTCATTGTCCACTATGCCACCAATTTTGGTGTCATCCGCAAACTTACGAACCATGCCTTCGATATTCTCACGCAAATCATTTACATAAATGGCAATGAAAACCGAGAACCAACCACTGTGGAACACTGCTTGGCACAAGCATCCAGTCCAAAAAGCAACTGCCCACCATTACTCTCTATCTTCTGCAATTGCAACAATTGAAAGTGCTGGGCAGAAACCCAGCAGTTCAGGTAGTATCGGAGAAGATAAAAATTGAATTAACTCTTTTTGAGTCCAACATAACTTTTTCAGAACAGATTCATCTAAGTCTTGATACGTTAACTCTGTGTCTCTGCCCAGTTCCTGCGTCATCTGTTGCATTTCTCCATCATTTTGCATTTGTATTTCAGATTTCCACTATCTCTAATATTTTGCTTTTTCTTGATTGGTCTGGATGTTGACCCCGGTTATATTTGGACAATATGCTCCATTCCTGTTCCCATCACCTGTGCCAGTGACACATGTAGTCTGTTTCTTCTTTAAGTTCGGAAAATAAATGCGCTGATCTCATCGAAGTGATTTTGATGCTCAGGGTCTTTAGAGACAGCTACACTTGGACAAATAGGAATAAAATATTAATTATGACATTGTCTGCGCGTTGAATGTCTAATCTTGTCTCCCCAGTCTCTGAACATTTTCAATACATTTCTCTGAATGATTTCAGCAAAGATGGTTGCCATGCAGCCCCTCATCTCTGTACCAGCTCGGTATGAGCTGAATCCTCATTGTTACTCTGTTGTAAATCACAGTAACCCAACACAGTTTTTCATCTGTGTCTGTTGTTATTTCTGAATATCCGATGCAGATATAAACAATCTTAACAACCTTTCTAACCTGTGATTAAACAGTCTGTATATATGATATAAATCTGCACATCACATTTAAAATTGTCCTGTTCTATTCACATTGTTGATCAGCATTCCATATAACAAAGTTCATCTGTTATCTCGCTCTGCAGTGCAGTTCATTCCATTTGTCAGAAACAGTGATGGCTGAATACTCGTGACTGGGAGTTAATACTGTACTGCCCTCAGGTCTCCTCAGTCACTGGCCGCAGCCCTTTCTGTCTCATAGCCATTATCATATTTATTCTGTCACTGACTCAGTAATTCATGGCTGTTAATTATCAAGGTTATTGTACGTTGTTAAGGACCAGGGCTGACCCCTCAAAACATTCTTGAGCACGTTTCCCAGACCATAATGTTGCCATTTGTTGAAGTTAAGTGTAAAGTGGATATTCTCAGAGTGAGTTAGCTGGTCCGAATGCCGACTTTTAAATAAACAGAATTTATTTACAAAAATAAGGAATGAAATACAGCTAACTGAAGATGCTATACCTGAATAATTCATCCTATCCGAAACTGACAGGCAATGTCCAATTTTGATGCTGATCCAAATTACTTACAACAATTCAAATAATCAAACCCCTGAGCACAAAGAGTAAACATTACACAAAAAAGCTTACAGGTTATGAAGTCAGCGGACTGAAGGACGGGGCGTACGTCCAATTTCAACAATGAACCAGGACGGGGCGTACGTCCAATTTCAACAATGAACCTGACTCAACTAACCCTCGAACGGAACTGACTTTAGTAGCTGGAGAGCTGGCCACATCCCCTTGATTACACCAGTTTTATTAAAAGGCTTGAGAACCTTCTGCCCGAGACATTATCTGTTCGGTAAAAAAGAGAACCCCAATGAAGCATTCAAAACTGAGACATTGTGGAACATTGGGTCGTTTAGAACCTCTCTGAAAGCATTCAAGGACAACATAACCGAGTAAAGAGACCGCCTGTGTGACAACACACCCAATATAAAACTGAATCTTCAACATCCAAGATGGCTTCAGTTTTCAAAATCTCCAAAATTAGTACTTCGTACTCTACAATGGGCGCACGTATATTCGTTTACCTTAAAAATGCAAACATGCACAACTACATCAAGATTCAGTATCTGGTACTTCCATCATTGAGTGCCTCCATTTGTCACTCAAGTCTCAACAATGCATTGCAAATCATGTTTTCAAGACCTGTCACATGCACAATTTTCAAATTGAATCGCTGTAACAACAAGCTCCAGCGACACAGTCTCGCATTTTTGTCCTAAAATTTCTCAAGAAGACTTCATTGAGTTATGATCAGTGTAAATGGTGGTCTCCGATACGTTGCTGGTAATACAAACATTGAAATGTTGTCGTACCGACACAAAGCTCACTGTCTCTTTCTCAACTGCTGAATATTTCTACTCGTGAACATTCAACTTCTTGGAGAAATACCCAATAGGTCTCTCTGTCTTCCCGCCATCTTCTTGCAAGAGCCCAACTCCGATATCCACATCATTCGCATTTAAATCCATCTTCAATGATATTGCATAATCAGGTGCGTCTGATCGTGGGCAGTGGTTAACACATATTTCAAATTCCGTCAACTGCCTTCTGACAGTCCACTGTCCACTGAAACTTCTTGCCTTTCTTTAAGACTTCAGAGAGTGGAGCAGTCACACTGCGAAAATGAGGTACAAACATTCGCTAAAATAGACTTAATCCCAGGAGCTGCTCCTTTTGTCAACAGTATGGGAAATTTAGCAATTACCTTCACTTTTTATGCTCATGGCATCATTTATCTATGCCCAATAGCATAGCCAAGCAAGGTGACTTTTGATTTGGCAAATTCGTGTTTTGCTAGGTTTATCACTAAGCCTGCCTTCCGAATTCGATCAAACAAGTCCGACAGATGCTATCGTGTTCCTTCCATGAGTCACTAAATATCACAAGGTCATCAATGTACCCCACAGGTTGGATAATCCGGCAACTTGTTGGTTAGTCCACGAAATGTGGCTGGCACATTTTTCATACCAAATGTAAGTTGCTTGACCCACATTTTCAATGCAGTCTTCCAACCATGGAACTGGGTATACATCATTTTTTTTAACTGCATTGACATTATGATAGTCCACACATAATCGTTGGGTACCATTTGGCTTTGGCACCATGACTATGGGTAATTTCCAGTTACAGTAACGCACGTAGATTATGTCGTCTTAGCAGGGGAAGGGGAATTGAAATGGGTGGTGACTGGGAGCTCACGTCGGCCCCTTTGGGCCCGGCTGTGATGGTTGGGAAAATGTGCCCTTAGTTTATG
>NW_025206706.1:9879-12000 GCF_004010195.1 Chiloscyllium plagiosum | reverse complement strand
GGTGCTGATCCATCTCAACCTGCCCTTGCTGGTGCTGATCTTCTTGCGAGTGATCATTCTCCTGCTTCCTTCCTATGTGCTTCAGAGGTGAACAAGAGAAACCTCTGACCTCAGACACAACCTTGAAACAAATGTGAACCAGGAAAGACAAGATTCTTATGCACACGTACTATAGAATTATTTTATGCTAATAAGTATTTATGACATTTAAATGTATTGCAAATACAAAACTACCTAAGGCTGGCATGAAGCCCCATATACAATAAACACAGCACTGACTATCTCTGCATCTCAATCTGCTTTTATGCTAATAAGTATTTATGACATTTAAATGTATTGCAAATACAAAACTACCTAAGGCTGGCATGAAGCCCCATATACAATAAACACAGCACTGACTATCTCTGCATCTCAATCTGCTCTCAGAAAATTAAAATTTCACATCACACTTCATTCAGTTATGCCTCACACCACGCTTTCTGGTCTTGAGTTCTTCACTAAATTCCCGAAGTTGTATAAAAAAACATTAAAAATCTTAATTTTTAATGCTGAAAATTATTAGTACAATAACACCCTCCTGACTTCGAAAGTTGAAAAATACAAATGCCCTCATCATGCTTTCTTGGGCTATTACCATCTATGGTACGTTCTAAATGAATCTTTTAGCCTCTTTCAACCATTAATGCAACCTTCCACTCAACTAGTGCAGTCATCCAGGGTTTTGTTTTGCCTGAACTAAGAGTCAGCCATGCTGTTTGCACTGAGGTGCAAATGCCAATTAAATAACCATTCATGAAATTCTTTAGATTATTGACAATTACAGTATTTATCTGGGCCATTAGATTACATTGCTTAGTTTTATAATCACAAGGTTTATGTTGAAAACAGCAACATTCTAGAAGTATTTCTTTAACCCAGCTATATTCTGTGACTTGCTGGAGTATTTTTCCATATGCTGCACCACTGAAATCATCTTAAAATACATCATTAGTTTCCATATGTACACTGACAGCGCTATCACCTCTCTTAACCCCTCTGTTGTCCTTATATTATCACAGTGTTTATTCAACATCCAATACTGAAGTGAGCAAAAATATCTTCAAATTAAATATTTAGAAAACTTAAGCCTCTCACCCTTGCCACAAACTACACTCCCTTACAACCAACTTTGTTCATCTTCCCAGCAACTATCTGACGCTGAATCAGACCATTCACAACCTCAGGGTTATATTTGACCTCAGAATTAGTTTCCAACCATACATCATCGCCTTTTTCCACCTTGTGTCCATCTTGGCCCCTGCCTCAGCCTTGACTTCACAATTCGTTGTGAATCTCCCATATTCAGTCCTCCTAAGCTTGAGGACATCAAAAACTCTGCCCACACCTCATGTCCTAACTCACATCACATTCTATTCACCCATCATCCTGCACTTGCTGAGCTTCACTGGTTCCACGTTAAACAAGATTTCATCCTTATTTACAAAATCCGACATGACCTGACCTCCTCCAATGACTGTAATCTGCTCCAGATATGTGTACATCTGTAATTTAGATGTACTGTGTGAGCAAGCCACCTCATTACACTGTGAGTTGTTGCTTATGCTGAAGGTTGTTGCTACCCATTTTCTTTACACGTAGGAAACCATGGTCTACTTGGTCCAGTGTGGTGGAGGAACACTACTTTCTGGTCCAATTGGAAGAGTCTCTTGTTGTTAACAAGATATAGTTTATTGCATGTTAGCAATTAGTTACAGGTTACATTGATTTGATAGAAATTCTTACAGTGAATTAGAGGAGGACCAAATGTTAGGGCTCAACCCTTCAAAATCTTAAGTTGTTTTCCCCATAATTCTGTATGACATCATCATTATGACAATCCTCAGTATTAACCCTTTCAGACTCTAATACAACCCCTGAAGCTCTGGAATTCCTTTCCTAAGCAATCCTTTCCCTCAGTTCCCTCCTTCAAGACACACCTTAAAACCTATCTTGCTAACCAAGCTCCTCTGGTGATCATCTACCCTTGCATATTCTTACATGGCTTGGTACTGTTTGTTTTATAATGCTTCTGTGAGTGCCTTGGGACATTTTATTAGGTTAAAGGTACTCTATCTATTTCCA
>NW_025206706.1:0-1582 GCF_004010195.1 Chiloscyllium plagiosum | reverse complement strand
TGCAGATGAGCAGAGAGATCTCGGTGTCCATGTACACAGATCCCTGAAAGTTGCCACCCAGATTTTCAGGGTTGTTAAGAAGGCATACAGTGTTTTGGCCTTTATTAATAGAGGGATTGAGTTTCGGAACCAGGAGGTTATGCTGCAGCTGTACAAAGCTCTGGTACGGCCAGACTTGGAGTATTGTGTACAGTTCTGGTCACCGCATTATAAGAAGGATGTGGAAGCTTTGGAAAGGGTGAAGAGGAGATTTACTAGGATGTTGCCTGGTATGGAAGGAATGTCTTATGAGGAAAGGCTGAGGGCCTTGAGGCTGTTCTCGTTAGAGAGAAGAGGGTTGAGAGGTGACTTAATAGAGACATACAAGATAATCAGAGGGTTAGATCGGGTAGACAGGGAGAGCCTTTTTCCAAGTTTGGGAACGGCAAACATGAGGGGACACAAATTTAAAGTGAGGGGAGATAGGTATAAGACAGATGTCAGAGGTAGTTTCTTTACTCAGAGAGTAGTAACAGTATGGAATGCTTTGCCTGCAACAGTAGTAGATTCGCCAAGTTTAAGTGCATTTAAGTTGACATTGGACAGGCACATGGACATAAATGGAATAGTGTAGGTGGGATGGGCTTCAGATTAGAATGACAGGGTGGTGCAACATCGAGGGCCAAAGGGCCTGTACTGCGCTGTAATGTTCTATGTTCTATGCATTAATCTGCTCTATCCTCCTAATCCTGCCCTCACTAGCTTGTAGCACTGGGAGTAATGCAGCTATTACTACTCTTGAGGACCTCCTTTTTAAATTTCTGCCTAAATCTCTGTAATCTCCCTTCAGAATCTCAACCTTTTCCCTTCCTATGTCATTGGTTCCAATGTGGATAATGACCTCTTGCTGGCCCCTTTCCCCCGTGAGAACATTCTGCATCCTCTCTGAGACATCCTTGATCCTGGCACCAGGGAAGCAACACACCATTCTGTTTGCCACAGAAACATCTGTCTGTCCCTCTGACTAGAGAATCCCCTTACACAATTGATCTCTTGGAACCCAGCATACCCCTCATTGCATTAGAGCCAGTCTCAAGACCAGAAACTTGGCTGTTGTGCTATATTCCCCTAAGAATCCATCATTCCCTACATTTTCCAAAACAGCATACCTGTTTGAAATGGGTATGTCCACAAAAGACTCCTGCACCAGCTGCCTCCCCCTCTTACCTTTCCTGGAGTTAACCCATCTATGTGACTGTATCTGAGACTTCCCCCCTTCCTATAACTGCCATCCATCACATAGTGTTGCTGTTGCAAATCCTCATTGCTTCTAACTGTCTTTCCAACAGATCCATTTGATTTGATAAGATTCGCAGCCTACAGCATTTATGGCAGATATAATCTGTAGTAACCCTTAAACTCTCTTTAAACTCCCACATCTGACAAGAAGTACACATCACACTATTAAAGGCCATTTTTGCTCCTTCACAATCTACAGACCCAGAAAATAACACCATCATATTCCTCTACAAACACTGCCCCAGGTTAAATTAATAGTTATGGCTTATATTTTAAGTTTAATCAAGAGACATATCTTCAAAGA
>NW_025206705.1:10799-12000 GCF_004010195.1 Chiloscyllium plagiosum | reverse complement strand
AGATATCGAAAAACACTATGACAAAACAGTGTTCGAAATTTAGTAAATAGAGTCATTACAGGAAAACTGCTTCTTGGCCATGTTTGACAAATAGCTTTTCCAACTAGATTTGTGTACTTCCCTTAGTAGACCTTAAGCAGAAGATGCTGTTGACAGATGGCACGTGTTCCACTTCCTCTGTGAAATGTTTTTCCCTTTACTACAGGCCTCCCAATAGCAGCAGGGCGATTGAAGAAAGCATAGGTCGTCAGATTTTGGAAAAGTGTGGACGTAGTAGGTTTGTTGTAATGGGTGACACCTCTTTAGGGTTTACTACAGGCCTCCCAATAGCAGCAGGGCGATTGAAGAAAGCATAGGTCGTCAGATTTTGGAAAAGTGTTGGACGTAGTAGGTTTGTTGTAATGGGTGACTTTAACTTTCCCAATATTGATTGGAACCTCCTTCGAGCAGAAGATTTGAATGGAGCTGTTTTTGTAAGGTGTGTTCAGGAGGGTTTCCTAACTCAGTACGTTGACAGGCCGATGAGGGGAGAGACCATTCTAGACTTGGTGCTCGGAAACGAGCCGGGGCAGATCTTGTGTGGGAGAGCATTTTGGTGATAGTATCTTGTGGTGGGAGAGCATTTTGGTGCTAGTGACCACAACTGCCTCACATTCTACATAGCTATGGAGAAGGAGAGGATTAGGCAAAATGGGAGGATATTTAATTGGGGAAGAGGAAACTATGATGCGATTAGACATGAGTTAGGAAGCATGGACTGGGAGCAATTGTTCCATGGTAAAGGCACTATAGACATGTGGAGACTGTTTAAGGAACAGTTGTTGCGTGTGATGAATAAATATGTCCCTCTGAGACAGGCAAGAAGGGGTAAGATAAAGGAACCTTGGATGATGAGAGCGGTGGAGCTTCTCGTCAAAAGGAAGAATGTAGCTTACATAAGGTGGAGGAAGCTAGGGTCAAGCTCAGCTCTAGAAGATTACAGGCAGACGAGAAAGGAGCTCAAAAATGGTCTGAGGAGAGCCAGGAGAGGGCACAAGAAAGGCTTGGCAGAACGGATTAGGGAGAACACAAAGGCACTTTACACTTACGTGAGGAATAAGAGAATGGTCAAAGAAAGAGTAGGGCCGATCAGGGATAGCATAGGGAACTTGTGTGTGGAGTCTGAGGAGGTAGGGGAAGCCCTAAATGAGTTTTTTGCTTC
>NW_025206705.1:0-1680 GCF_004010195.1 Chiloscyllium plagiosum | reverse complement strand
GTTGTGGTTCTGTTCGCCGAGCTGGGAATTTGTGTTGCAGACGTTTCGTCCCCTGTCTAGGTGATATCCTCAGTGCTTGGGAGCCTCCTGTGAAGCGCTTCTGTGATCTTTCCTCCGGCATTTGTAGTGGTTTGAATCTGCCGCTTCCGGTTGTCAGTTCCAGCTGTCCGTTGCAGTGGTTGGTATATTGGGTCTAGGTTGATTGCTTATTGATTGAAACGTCTGCAACACAAATTCCCAGCTCGGCGAACAGAACCACAACAACGAGCACCTGAGCTACAAATCTTCTCACGAACTTTGAATGGTTTATATATTTCAGCAGTGAATGAGATAACAGCAAAATGGATACACTGATGATTAACCAAAGGCAATGCTTCAAATGCGTTAATAGAGTCTGAAATCTTGCATTTCAAGATTTTTCTCATTTTAAATGGGACCTGTTTGAAAGCAGAAAACAGCTAATTATGTATGATGTAATCTTGGAATTGTTTCAAAGTAATAGGGCTGGCATCTTGAAAATAATAGAAACTGGAGTATGTCTTTCAGCCTTTTGAAACCTGTCCCACCAGTCAATTAAATCAAGGCTGATCTACACCTCAGCTCATTCACCTGAATACTTGTCTCTGTCCCTTCATACACTCACTTAAAAAAAACACTCTAGGTCTCAGTCTTGAAAGTTTCAATTGACCCAGCATTAAGAGTCATTTGGGCAAAGAGTTAAAGATTTCCACTTTTCTTTGTGTACAAATATGTGACTTGATTTTTATTCTTAAACATAATTTTAATTTGACAAGTGTGTCTGTTTGTTTTGGATTTCCCTCACCAAAGGAAATACATTTTCTGCATCTGCCCTATCAAATCCTTTTATCATATTAACCACCTTGACGCAATCATCCCTTGGAGAAAGTGAGGACTGCAGATGCTGGAGATCAGAGCTGAAAAATGTGTTGCTGAAAAAGCGCAGCAGGTCAGGCAGCATCCAAGGAGCAGGAGAATCTTTCCTGAAGAAGGGCTTATGCCCGAAACGTCGATTCTCCTGCTCCTTGGATGCTGCCTGACCTGCTGCCCTAGATCATCCCTTGACCTTCTGAACTCTAGGAAGTGCACATCATGCTTTTCAATTATTCCTCATTTTAAACCTTTAAACTCTAGTATAATTTGAGAAATTTGTGTTATAACCTTGTAAGGCGAACATCTTTCTTGATGTATGGTGCCCAAAACTTAATGTAATATTCTAGATGAGAACTGAGTACAGTTCTGTAAAAGCCCCCTGAAACACCACTTCCTCACATTGACATTCCAGTTCCCTTAAGAGCCAACATTATATTAGCCATATTGATTATTTTTATATCTATTCAAGTTTGTGAAAATTATGGTACATGGATGCCCAAATCCCATTGCTGCTCCACATTTATTACTCCTTCACCATTAAGAAAATACTAATTTGATTAGTTAGATGGAGAGCGAATATGTTTATCTGTCATGAATAGCAGCGGTGACATACATTTTGGAGAAGTGGTAAAGCATTTTAAAATTCTTTTGTTTAGATAAATCGTTGAACACCTGTCAGCTTCTTATAATTAATTTTAGGGACAGCTTAAATCACCAGCCATATCTCTAGCCACAAAACTAATTAATTAGACTAAATTTCGCACTGTATCCTCTCTTGTAAATATATAT
>NW_025206704.1:10873-12000 GCF_004010195.1 Chiloscyllium plagiosum | reverse complement strand
GAATCGAACCTGGGCCCCTGGCACTGTGAGGCAGCGGTGCTAACCACTGAGCCACCATGCCCTCCATCCATCCAATAAACAGATTGTGATGGCTAAGTAAGTCCATGGTGCAAAGAGGTTCACTTTTTTAAATTGAAAAATCTGTCCATGAAGATATGATGAAAGAGCCCAGTACTGTATGTGATTGCTATATGTGATAGGATGGCTCAGTGGTTAGCACTGCTGCCTCACAGCACCAGAGTCGCAGGTTCAATTCCAGCCTTGGGTGACTGTCTATGTGGAGTTTGCACATTCTCCCCGTGTCTGCGTGGGTTACCTCCAGGTGCTCTGGTTTCCTCCTACAGTCCAAAAATGTGCAGGTTAGGGTGAATTGGCCATGCTAAATTGTCCATAGTGTTAGGTGAGTTAGTCAGGGGTAAATATAGGGTAGGGGGACTGAGTCTGGGTGGGTTACTCTTTGAAGGGTTGGTATGGACTTGTTGGGCCAAATGGCCTGTTTCCACACTGTAAGGATTCTAATTTAAGAACAAAGAAAATTTACAGCCCAGGAACAGGCCCTTCGGCCCTCCGAGCCTGAGCTGATCCAAATGTACTGTCCAAACCTGTCGCCCAATTCCTAAGCATCTGTATCCCTCTGCTCCCCACCTCCTCATACATCTGTCCAGATGCACCTTAAATGAATCTACTGTGCCTGCCTCTACCAACTCTGCTGGCAACAGGTTCCAGACGTCCACCACCCTCTGTGTGAAGTACTTGCCATGTGTATCCCCCTTAAACTTTTCACCTCTCTCCTTGAAAGCGTGACCTCTCATTATTGAATCCTTCACCCTGGGAAAAAGCTTATCTATCCACTGTGAAGCTGTCTATGCCCTTCACGATTTTGTAAACCTCAATCAGGTCCCGTCAATCTCCTTTTTTCTAATAAAAACAATCCTAACCTACTCAACCTCTCTTCATAGCTAGCACCTTCCATACCAGGCAACATCCTCATAAACCTTCTCTGCACCCTCTCCAAAGCATCCTTTTGGGAATGTGGCAACCAGTACTGTACGCAGTATTCCAAATGCGGCCGAATCAATATCTTGTACAATTTTAACATGACCTGCCAGCTCTTATACTCAATACCC
>NW_025206704.1:0-2107 GCF_004010195.1 Chiloscyllium plagiosum | reverse complement strand
CCCCTCTCTGACCTG
Source organism: Chiloscyllium plagiosum (assembly GCF_004010195.1). Classification (NCBI taxonomy): domain Eukaryota; kingdom Metazoa; phylum Chordata; class Chondrichthyes; order Orectolobiformes; family Hemiscylliidae; genus Chiloscyllium; species Chiloscyllium plagiosum. Next base: position 2,092 of record NW_025206704.1, on the reverse strand, counting down.
TGCCTGGGACTGTTACCCCTCTCTGGCCTGTGCTCAGGGACTGTTTCCCCTCTCTGATCTGTGCCAGGGACTGTTACTCCTCTCTGGTCTGTGCCTGGGTCTGTTACCCCTCTCTGGCCTGTTCCTGGGACTGTTTCCACTCTCTGGCCTGTGCTCAGGGACAGTTACCCCTCTCTGATATGTGCCTGAGACTGTTTCCCCTCTCTGACCTGTGCCTGGGTCTGTTTCCCCTCTCTGACCTGTGTCTGGGTCTGTTTCCACTCTTTGACCTGTACTCAGGGACTGTTACCCCTCTCTGACCTGTGCTCAGGGACTGTTTGCTCTCACTGACCTGTGCTCAGGGACTGATACCCCTCTCTGACCTGTACTCAGGGTCTGTTAACCCTCTCTGACCTGTGCTCAGGGACTGTTACCCCTCTCTGACCTGTACTCAGGAACTGTTTCCCCTCTCTGACCTGTGCTCAGGGACTGTTACCCCTCTCTGACCTGTGCTCAGGGACCATTATCCCTCTCTGACCTGTGCGCAGGGACTGTTACCCCTCTCTGACCTGTAGTCATGCACTGTTTCCCCTCTCTGACCTGTACTCAGGGTCTGTTACCCCTCTCTGACCTGTACTCAGGAACTGTTTCCCCGCTCTGACCTGTTCTCAGGGACTGTTACCCCTCTCTGACATGTGCCTGGGACTTTTTCCCCTCTCTGACCTGTGCCTGGGACTGTTTCCCCTCTCTGACCTGTGCCTGGGTCTGTTTCCCCTCTCTGACCTGTGCTCAGGTACTGTTTCCCCTCTCTGACCTGTGCCTGGGTCTGTTTCCCCTCTCTGACCTGTGCTCAGGTACTGTTTCCCATCTCTGACCTGTACTCAGGTACTCTTTCCCATCTCTGACCTGTACTCATGGACTGTTAACCCTCTCTGACCTGTGCCTGGGACTGTCTCCCCTCTCTGACCTGTGCCTGGGACTGGTTCCCCTCTCTGATCAGTGCTCAGGGACTGTTTGCTCTCTTTGACATGTGCCTGGATCTGTTTCACCTCTCTGACCTCTACTCAGGGACTGTTTCCCTTCTCTGACATGTGCCTGCGACTGTTTCCCCTCTCTGACCTGTGCCTGGGTCTGTTTCCCCTCTCTGACCTGTGCTCAGGTACGGTTTCCCCTCTCTGACCTGTGACTGGGACTGTTACCCCTCTCTGCCCTGTGCCTGGCTCTGTTACCCCCCTCTGACCTGTGCTCAGGGACTGATACCCCTCTCTGACCTGTGCCTGGGTCATTTTCCCCTCTCTGACCTGTACTCAGGGACTGTTACCCCTCTCTGACCTGCGCCTGGGACTGTTACCCCTCTCTGACCTGCGCCTGGGACTGTTACCCCTCTCTGGCCTGTGCCTGGGACTGTTACCCCTCTCTGACCTGCGCCTGGGACTGTTACCCCTGTCTTGCCTGTGCCTGGGACTGTTTCCCCTCTCTGGCCTGTGCCTGGGACTGTTCCCTCTCTCTTGCCTGTGGTCAGGGACTGATACCCCTCTCTGACCTGTGCTCAGGGACTGTTTCCCCTCTCTGACCTGTGCTCAGGGACTGTTACCCCTCTCTGACCTGTGCTGTGGGTCTGTTACCCCTCTCTGACCTGTGCTGTGGGTCTGTTACCCCTCTCTGACCTGTGGTCAGGGACTGTTACCCCTCTCTGACTTGTGCTGAGGGACTGTTACCCGTCTCTGTCCTGTGCCTGGGACTGTTGCTCCTCTCTGACCTGTGCTTAGGGACTGTTACCCCTCTCTGACATGTGCTCAGGAACTGTTTCCCCTCTCTGACCTGTGCTGAGGGACTGTTAGCCCTCTCTGACCTGTGCTCAGGGACTGTTTCCCCGTCGCTCCTAGATTCCTTTCACCAGCTCCTCCATTTCTCCCTGGGTAATTTGAAGTAATTAGCTGATAAATTTGTAAAGAAGACAAACAGAACTAAAGAGAAAGGCAGGGGAGAGGACGGGAGGAGCAGAGGAGCTCCAGCTTGAAGGTCTTACTCTGCCACCTTCGTGAACAATGTGACATCATAAAAATAAAGAGTTATTTCACAATGAACCGGTCACTGCCTTCCTGACAGCCCA
>NW_025206703.1:9402-12000 GCF_004010195.1 Chiloscyllium plagiosum | reverse complement strand
GAGATCGGGAGCGTGTGTGTGTGTGTGTGCGCGAGAATGTGAGAGAGAGACTTTACGTGAGAGAGAGAAAAATGTAATCCAAAACTGCACAAACTAATTAAGGTAGAGAAGTCATAACAATTTATCAAGGTGATGCTATCAAAACAGAACAGTAAGGAAGATTTTACAGATATAGACAGTGTGATGGGGTCACCTGTCACGCGACATGAACCAAAGATCACATTTGAGGTCATCGTCATGAAGTAAATTGGTCAACATTAATAAAAAGATCCTTGATAAGATGAATGACTGGAGAAATTTGATGACAGAGAACCCCAAAAGAAATTGTGACTGGCATAGAAACATGGGAATAGGAGTGAGCCTGTTCTACCATTCAATAAAATCATAGCTGATCTGTGTCCTAACTCCATTTGCTTGCCTGGGGCACATATCCCTTGACACCTTTGCATAGTAAAAACTTGTCTATCTCGGATTTAAATTTAACAACTGAGTAAGCACCGATTGCCATTTAAGAAGAGAATTCCAAACCTCCACTATTCGCCGCATGTAGCAGTACTTCCTAACATATCTCCTGAAAGACCCGGCCTTAATTCATAGACTATGCCCCCGGTTCTTAAATCTTCAACCAATGGAAATAGTTTATCTTCATCCACTCTGTCTTTCCCTGATATATTCTGAAAACATCTTTTCTAACCTCTATCACTCCCTCAGCTTTCTAAATTCTACAGCATTAAGGGATAATCTGTCTGATTTCTTGTCATAATTTAACTCCCAAAGTCCAGGTAGCATCCTCATAAACCCTGTGGGCCAAAACATCCTTCATAAGTTGTGGGTGCTCAGAAATGCTCATAGTACTGTAAGTAGGATCTAACTAAGGTGTACAGGTGTAGTGTAACATCTGCATCCCTATACTCCAGTCCTATAGACATGAAGGTCTGCACTCCATTAGCCTTCTCGACTATTTTCTGCACTTGTTTGTGGCATTTTAAAGAGCTTTGCACCTGAACCCACCACTCTTGTTGGATATCCACGTATTTAACTCTGTACCTTCTAAAAATACTCTGATCTATTGTTCTGGTCTGGTCTGAAATGGATAACCTCATACTTGTTTATATTAAAACCAATCCACCACAGCTTTGCCGATTTACCTAATCTATCAATATCCTGTTGTAATTTTACGCTGTTGTCAACATTATCTACAATGCTAACCAGTCTTGTTTGTTGTCAGTAAATTTGGATATTTGACTTTTTATGCCTTTATCCAAGTCATTAATGAATATTGTGGATGCATGAGGTCCCAATACAGATTCTTGCAGGACACCACTAGGTCACGTACTGCCAATTTGAGTATTTATCCATTATTCCAACTCTGTTTCTTGCCATTCAAACAAACAATTTCCACCAACTCCCACAGCTACCTAGATTACACCTCTTCCCACCCTTCCTCCTGCAAAAATACCATCCCGTATTCCCAATTCCTCCACCTCTGTCATATCTGCTCCCAGGAGGACCAGTTCCACCATAGAACACACTAGATGGCCTCCTTCTTCAGAGATTGCAATTTCCCTTCCCACGTGGTTGAAAATGCCCTCCAACGCTCCTCATTCACATCCCGCACCTCCGCCCTCTAACCCCACCCCTCCAACCGTAACAAGGACAGAACCCCCCCGGTCCTCACTTTCCACCCTACCAACCTTCGTATTAACCACATCATCCGCCAACATTTCCGCCACCTCCAAACGGACCCCACCACCAGAGATATATTTCCCTCCCCACCTCTTTCCGCAAAGGCCATTCCCTCTTTGACTACCTGATCAGGTCCACAACACCCAACAACCCATCTCCCATCCTGGCACCCTCCCCTGCCACCACAGGAACTGCAAAACCTGCATCCACACCACCTCCCTCACCACCATCCAAGGAGCCTTCCACATCCATCAAGGTTTCACCTGCACACCCACCAATGTCATTTATTGTATCCGTTACTCCCAGTGCGGTCTCCTCTACATTGGGGAACCTGCACATCCACCAATGTCATTTATTGTATCCATTGCTCCCGATGCGGTCTCCTCTACATTGGGGAGACTGGACGCCTCCTCACAGAGGGCCTCAGGGAATATCTGCACCAATCAACCCCACCGTCCGTGGCCCAACATTTCAACACCCCCTCCCACTCTGCAGAGGACATGCAGGTCCTGGACCTCCTCCACTGCCATTCCCTCACCACCTGACGCCTGGAGGAAGAATGCCTCATCTTCCATCTCGGAACACTTCAACCCCAGGGTATCGATGTGGACTTCACCAGTTTCCTCATTTCCCCTCCCCCCACCTCACCCCAGTTCCAACCTTCCAGCTCAGCATTGTCTTCATGACCTGTCCTACCTGCCAATCTCCCTTCCCACCTATCCGCTCTACCTTCCCCTCTGACTTATCACCTCCATCCCCACTCCCATCTACCTACTGTATTCTTTGCTACCTTCTCCCCATCCCACACTGCCACCCCTTCCCCCCCATTTATCTCTTCACCCTATAGGCTCCCTGCCTCTATTCCAGATGAAGGGCTTTTGCCAGAAACGTCGATTTTCCTGCTCCTCAGTT
>NW_025206703.1:4249-5965 GCF_004010195.1 Chiloscyllium plagiosum | reverse complement strand
ACCACGTGTGCTGCTGTACCATGTTCACTACAATGGCACTCTGGTCCCAAACTCAAACCTATTTCAACGAGACCAACCTCATGAAGGGCATTTTAAAAAAAAAAGATCGAACAGCTGACAGGGCGACCTGGCAAAAGTGAAATCAAACGACCAAGGCTCGTTGGCAATTTGAAGCAAGGCTCTCTCACATGCCAGTTCAACACAAACTCGGGGAATGTCATGCCCCGAGACAAACGAGCCAGTGACACTCTTACATTTCCAACACCAAACCAGCTGAGAGCCGCTTAGAGCCAACTACATCCAACCTTGCTTCAGGAATTCTAAGTAGTAAAGCGTTTCAATAACATCTCCTTCTCATTATGTCTCCCTGCACACGGGATAGTACTGTTTATCCCTTCCCCTTGAAGTGAGCTGTATCCATTGGTGAAGTATTCAGCCATTTCCCTCCACTTGCAGGCGGTGCCGTACTGGAATCAGTTAGGAATTACAATCGGATTGGTCCACATAAACACCAAAAACAATAATGAAAATTCTGACCAATGAGAATCTAATCATATCCCAGTGACATTCAATAGCTTATTGCAAATGGATTCCATCGTATAATCGTCCAGGGAACAAGTATTTGTGAGAAACGGAACTTGACCAGCTATATAAATACTTTGGCAACAAACACAAATCCATGGGTAGCCATTTTATGTGGTTATTAACTCAGCTCTTAAATCCGTGAAGCCTGCATGGTGATGCAAGGCGCAAATCAGATATGTAACAGATCTTTCTCTCACCATTTGCCTGGATAGGTGAAGATTAAATAACATTTAACGAACTGGACACCCTTCACGATAACTGCACCCTAAACAGTAACTGCAATCATTACTCCCTTCAACGCTAAGGCGCAATTGCAGCAGAGTGCACACTTACACAACGCACTGGTGTCACTGAGCAAGGCTTTGTTGACAGAAGCTTCAAAGATCAACAACTGCACCGACGACAAAGACAAGGTGGGAAGATGCATGGAAACGCCATCATTTGCAAGTTACCCTCCAAGGCATATTCCACCATGACTTGGAGAGAGGTATCAGTGATAAACGCATTGATTTGTGAAGCGGACTTGATGGGACTAGTGGCCTACTTCAGCTCTCCATCTTTTATCTTACCAATTTTAAAAAATGTTGATTACTGTCGTGACCAGACTTGTGCTCAGCCCTTTAGATTTTCCCTCAACTGGTGGTTCTGGTATCATCCACAGCCAATGGTCAGCAACAGAACATATCCAAAAGCCCTCTCAACTAACTGACCTTGCTGTCCAACAATCTTCAGTGATCTGTGAATGTACACTCCAACATCGCTTTGTGCTTCTAAAACACTCAGAATCCTCACTGTTATTGTTTCCTCTTCCCAAATTCATTACCACTCATTACTCTGCATTCAATGCCATTCATCATTTTCGCTTTCCACCTGTCTGATACATCTGTCCAGTCCCTGGAAATCTTCGTTATTGTCAACAACTCGACCAATTGTTGCATCGCATTGCAACTTCTAAATTATGACTCCGGCAAATAATTGTAAATTTTGATAAACATCAGAAAATGGTGGAACTCAACTGGAAACAGACGTCCAAGCATTGTTCATTGCTTAACAGTTGTCGTCACATCAGAATCGAACCCCTCCTGTTATTTATAAACTTGCAGGTGACTCTGCAGTTTGGTTTCCTGAGTG
>NW_025206703.1:2538-3990 GCF_004010195.1 Chiloscyllium plagiosum | reverse complement strand
TTCACAGATGGGAAATTCAGACTTTAAATCGATCTGATAGTCACCCAATTCACCCAATATGGAAGGGGAAAACAGTAATCCCAGCCCAGAGAAACCATTCCCATGTTGTGCCAGTGGTCGAGGATTTCAGCGGTCATGTGATCTCGGAAGACACGAATATGACAGTACCAGGGTGAGGCTGTGTAAATGTGGGGACTGTGGGAAGGAATTTACTTGCCCCTCCCATCGGGACACTCACCGACAGTCACACTGGGGAGAGGTCTGTCACCTGCCCCACGTATGGGAAGGGATTTATTCGATCTTACAATCTGCTAATGCACCGGAGAGGGCACAAAGGATTGAGACCCTTCATCTGCTCCATATGTGAGAAAGGAATCATTCAAATCTCCAAAAAGTGGAGATATCAGTGAATTCCCACTGGGGAGAGACCATTTACATGCTCCGTGTGTGGGAAAGGATTCACTCAGTCCTCTGACCTGCTGAAGCACCAGTGATCCCACTCTGGGGAAAGGCCATTCACTTGTTCCCAGTGTAGGGTGAGATTCACTCAAATGCCCCACCCGCTGAGAGCCCAGTGACCCCACACAGGGAAGAGGCCATTCAGATGGTCAGTGTGTGAGAAGGGATTCAGTGATTCATCCCGCCTGGTGAGACCCCAGTGGGATCACACTGGGTAGGAGCTATTTATCTCTCCATGTGACAAGGGATTTACTGAGTTTTCACTACGACTGAAGGGAAGTAGTCATCCACATGCCCCGTGTGGGGTAAAGTTCAGACATCACTGCAGGACTCTGATTCTGCAGTTATTGTTCATCAGAGTCAGGACTGGACCTTGTACAAGATGAAAATGTTGGGTATTGATGTTTGGATTGTTAATGACATTAACTTGGCTGGTGTTGACTAAATTTATAATCACTATATTCTGAACCGCAGGATGTCTCTGTGAGCAATAAGTCTCCACAAACAGCATTGTGACAATGAGCAGGGATCATCTGTTTTGATTTAAATTGTGATTGTAGCACTGCCGCTTCACAGCACCAGGTACAAGGTTGGAGTCCAGTCTTGGTAGACTGCCTGCGTAAAGTTTGCACATTCCCCTATGATAGTGTGGGCCCCCTCCAGGTGCTCTGGTTTCCTCCCACAGTCCAATGATATGGTTAGGTGGATCGGTCGTACTAAATTGTACAATGTTCAAGAATGTGCAGACGAGGTGGATCATCCATAAGAAATACAGTGTCACAGGATGGAGTGCTCTGGGTGGTATGTTCTTCGGATAGTAGGTGGGATTTGATGGGCCATTGCTTTCCTTCCAAACTGTTGGGATTCTATTCCATGATTGAGGAAAAAGGCTACACAGTGGGATGTCCCTAGAGAAGGAGCATGTGGTGTGTATCAATGCTCTTGATGCCTTTAGATAGCGGTGGGCACCGCAGGGGATACAGTGCTTTATCT
>NW_025206703.1:0-2297 GCF_004010195.1 Chiloscyllium plagiosum | reverse complement strand
GGAGTAGACAGGATTTTGTTTTACAGGACGTTTGAAATTTTAAAATTGTTATATTCAGATAGTTTTCTTTATTTTCTTTCATTTTATTTATTGTGGAATAAACATCTACAATATTTTAAAACCAAATTCACAAACCTTCTGTTAAAGACAAAAGTTAAATAAAATCCACTAAACCATCACTCACTGAAAACTGATGTGGAAGTGTAATCTCCTGGAGAATCCCTGCCCTGCCCACTTCTTCCTATCTCGGCTCCATGGCTACATACATTCCTGGGAGAGAGCAGCAGGAGAAGACCATTCGGCCTTTTGATATTGCTCCACCCTTCAATGGGAAACAGCTGATCATCCTGCTCAGTCTCCTGTTCGTGCTGTGCTCCAATCCCCTTTCATGACATTATCTCGAGAAACTACATCTAAGTCCTCCTTTGGCTTCACTGCCTTTTGTTCCAGTGATGTTGCTGTGTTACTGTGTGGGTGTCGGCAGGGGTAATGTGATGGTTCTGCCCCCTGGAGGATGCAGTCACAATCCCTCACCATCCTGCAATAACATCAACTGGGTTTCAGCAACTCTAGATAGAAACCATTTCCAGGATATGTGCATCACTGGCTCAGACCGTTTATTCCCCATCTCTAAATACGCTTTAGAAGATGGTAGTGAGCTGCTGTCTTGAACCATTCGCAGTCCATTTGGCGCAGATAGACCGACAATGCTGTGAGGGAGAGTATTGCAGGATTTTGGCCGAGTGATTCTTTAACTTTGGTTCTTCGAATGCTTATTAACATAATAACGATCTGCACATGATTTTGAGATTTCAGTCTGCAAATATTCACTACCTATCACCCTGTATAAAGGTTTAAATACAGATTAGAAATTCAGAACAGACAATTCTCGTTTCTCTGTAATATATTTTTCCCATTTCTCCAAAGCTGTAACCTTTGGAGAACAACATCTTCAGAACAACATCTGAAGAACTTGATAAAATCAAGGCTTAGTTGTGAACTTCATAAACGATGATAATGAGAATGGGAGGGATGGAGTCTGGGGGAAATGATAAATGATGTTGTGGATGACACAAAGATGAGCTGGTGGTTCTCAGTGAGCTGAAAATGTGTTGCTGGAAAAGCGCAGCAGGTCAGGCAGCATCCAGGGAACAGGAGAATCGACGTTTCGGGCATAAGCCCTTCTTTTGGTTCACAGTGAGGAGGAACGTGTGATGGTACAGGAGGGTATAAACCGATTGTTCAAGTGGACAGATGAATCGCTGATGAAATTTAACACTGATAAATCTGATACCTTTCTGAAGTAACAAACAAGTGTGTACTCAAACTGAAGAAAGGCCAGATTTACTTGATTTCACTTTTAAGCAAAGAAGGTTGAGAGGTGCTATTTATGGAGATGTTTAACAGCATGGGGGGTATGCACAGGGTGAACAGAGAGCAGCTCTTCCCCTTACTCGAAGGCTTAATAATAAGGAGACACACTTGTAAAGTGAAAGTGCCCTCACCATTAATCTGTAAACTGTAGAAAAAACTTTCCTATTTCTAAATGTATTTGGTTTTAAAATATTTCAAGATTTATATTGCCTCCTGAAAAATGTGATGTTGAAGCAGAGGTTTTGTTTCGTGATCCAGGTTCCCTGTTCCTCGTGCCTCAGTTTCGCAATCGATTCATTGAAATAACACACTGTTTATCCATTCAACTCGCCAATGTGCTCAAACACAGACACATTTTCCCAACTATGATCCACAAATCAATATTTGCCCGTTCCCTTGACATGCTTAGACCGTTTTAAAGACTTATATCCGCTTCACATTTTGCTTTTCTTACCTTTTCAATGTTCGTATTCTCCCACAATACATTTAAAACATTTTCCATAACATATAGATTGTGGACACTTTCGAACAGAATTCATAATGTAATATTTTACTCAATATTGAAACTATAAAGTTGCAACAATGCTGATGTGTTTTGTCGTCCCATCACCCAGTTCGAGCCTGCAGTTGCACCAAATAGTCATTACATCTCAAAAGAATTGCCAAGTCTTTAGTTTTGATCTAAATCTTCATTTGTACCTTTATTACGAAATGGGCATGTTAATTACGGACTGTCTGTCTGACTGCAACATTTTGATGCGGTTTACACCAGGCAATTAAACATCAGGAGGTAAGAACAGGGATTGGGCATCTACGACAGGCCTGCTGTTATAATTAACAAGGCCTGACTGCGGTATTTTGTCCACACTGACATCATGTTCCCGACACACAGAGTAACCTGCATCTCCCTCAACCAAACCCCT
>NW_025206702.1:8606-12000 GCF_004010195.1 Chiloscyllium plagiosum | reverse complement strand
TCTTTGTTGATGGCAGTTTCTCTGTCCAATTTTCAAAATGCCTGTCTTTTTATATCCCCAACATTGGTTCAATGTTGGCAAGACAATAAATTCAAACTCAATGGAGTTTTAGCATTCTGGGCATTATTTAAACTGACTGGTTAAATTTGAATTGTTGTCAAAACAGCAACGAACTCTGGTATCCATTTCATAATCAAATGTTACATATTTTCAATTTTCGAGTACACTTTGATATTGCTATGTAGTCATATCACAGATGCTTGTAATCTTTCAATGCAGAACAATATTCACTCTCTCACGGTTGGGGTAAAAACATGGGAGAACCTAAGCCCTAAAGTAATTAAACCCGATACTGAGTCTGGAAAGTTGTAAGGTCCCCAAGTGGAAAATGAGATGACGATCTTCCCGCCTGTGCTGAGCTTCACTGGAGCTCTGCAGCAAACCTGAAACGGAGATGGTTACCAGGGAACACGGGGATGTGTTTAAGTGGCAGGCAACTGGAAACTCATGGTCCTTTTTTTGCAAACAGAATGTAATTGTTCTGAGAAGCAGTCACCCAGTCTATGAGCAGTGAAAAGTCATAACGTTCAAGACTATGGACTGAGTGCAGGGGAGTGGGATTCATAGAGTAATTGAAATGCACAGCACAGAAACAGACCTTTTGGTACAATACATCCGTGCTGAACAGACATCTTAAACTAATTTACTAATAAACTAATCTATACACACACCTGTCGAGAGACTTTTAAATGTTGCTTAGATGCCTTTTTAAATGTTGCCACTTCCTCTGGCAGCTCATTCCATATTAGCAACACCTTCTGCATGAAAAAGTTGCCCCTTCGGTCCCTTTTAAATTTTACATCTGTCATCTTAAACCTATGCCGTCTAGTTCTGAATTCCCCAGGGAAAAGACCTTATCTATTTATCCTATGCATGCCCCTCAAGATTTTATAAACCTCTATTAGGTCACTTCTCAGCATCAGACACTCCAGGGAAAACGGTCCCAGCCTATTCAGCCTCTCCCTATAGCTTGAATCCTCCAAACCTGTCAACGTCCTTCTAAATCTTTTCTGAACACTTTCAAGTTTCACAACATCTTTCCAATAGCGAGGAGACCAGAATTGCACACAATATTCCCAAAGTTGCCGAACCAACGTCCTGTACAGGCGCAACATGACCTCCCAATTCCAATGTTCAATGCTCTGACCAATAAAGGAAAGCATACCAACCGCCTTCTTCACTAGTCGAGAGTGTGGTGCTGGAAATGCACAGCAGGTCAGGCAGCATCTGAGGAGCAGCAGAATCGACGTTTCGGCATAAGCCTTTCATCAGGAATTCCTGATAGAACATAGAGCATAGAGCATTACAGCGCAGTACATGCCCTTCGGCCCTCGATGGTGCGCCGGCCTGTCATACAAATCTGAAGCCCATCTAACCTACACTATTCCATGTACGTCCATATGCTTGTCCAACGACGACTTAAATGTACTTAAACTTGGCGAATCTACTACCGTTGCAGCAAAGCATTCCATACCGTTACTACTCTCTGAGTAAAGAAACTACCTCTGACATCTGTCCTATATCTATCACCCCTCAATTTAAAGCTATGCCACCCTTGTGCTCGCTGTCACTATTCTTGGAAAAAGGCTCTCCCTGTCCACCTTTTCTAACCCTCTGATTATCTTATATGTCTCTATTAAGTCACCTCTCAACTGTCTTCTCTCCAACGAAAACAACCTCAAGTCCCTCAGCCTTTCCTTGTAAGACCTTCCCCCCATACCAAACAACATCCTAGTAAATCCCCTCTGCACCCTTTCCAAAGCTTCCACATCCTTCTTATAATGCGGTGACCAGAACTGTACATAATACTCCAAGTGCGGCCGCACCAGAGTTCTGTACACCTGTAGCATAACGTCATGGTTTTGGAACTCGATCCCTCTGTTAATAAAAGCTAAAACACTGTATGCCCCCTTAACAATCCTGTCAACCTGGGTGGCAACTTTCAAGGATCTGTATGCCTGGACACCGAGGTCCCTCTGCTCATCTACACTACCAAGAATTTTACCATTAGCCCAGTACTTTGCATTCCGGTTACTCAGACCAAAGTGAATCACCTCACACTTGTCCGCATTAAACTCCATTTGCCACCTCTCAGCCCAGCTCTGCAGCTTATCTATGTCTCTCTGTAACCTACTACATCCTTCGTCAGTATCCACAACTCCAGCGACTTCAGTGTCATCTGCAAATTTACTAACCCCTCCTGCTACACCCTCATCCAGGTCGTTTATAAAAATGACGAACAGCAGTGGACCCAACCCCAACCCTTGCGGTACACCACTGGTAACTGGACTCCAGGATGAACATTTCCCATCAACCACCGCCCTCTGTCTTCTTTCAGCAAGCCAATTACTGATCCAAACTGCTATAGCTCCCACAATCCCATTGCTCTGCATTTTGTACAATAGCCTACTTTGGGGAACCTTATTGAACGCATTGCTAAAATCCAAATACACCACATCAACCGGTTTATTCTAATGATTCTCCCCTCTCTCCCTCTCTCTCAATCTTCCCTCTCTTTCTCACCTCTCTGCTGAAATCCATATACACCACATCAACTGGTTTACTCTCATCTACCTGTTTGGTCACTTTGTCAAAAACCTCAATAAGATTCGTTAGACACGACCTACCCTGACTGTCCCTGATCAGATTATTCTTTTCTAGATGGTTATAAATCCTATCTCTTATAACCTTTTCCAACACTTTACCAACAACTGAAGTGAGACTCACTGGTCTGTAATTACCAGGGTTGTCTCTACTACCCTTCTTGAACAGGGGAACTACATTTGCTATCCTCCAGTCCTCAGGCACTATTCCTGTCGACGATGATGATTTGAAGATCAATGCCAAAGGCTCGGCAATCTCCTCCCTTGCTTCCCAGAGGATCCTAGGATAGATCCCATCCGGCCCAGGGGACTTGTCTATTTTCACACTCTGCAGGATTTTTAATACCTCTCCCTTGTGAACCTCAATCCCACCTAGTCTAGTAGCCTGTATCTCAGTATTCTCCTCGACAACATTGTCGTTTTCTAGAGTGAATACTGTTGAAAAATATTCATTAAGTACTTCCCCTATCTCCTCTGACCCTGATCCTATCCGCTAACAACTTCTCATGTCTCCTCCTGGCTCTTCTGAGCTCTCTTTTTAGGTCTTTCCTGATTTCCTTGTAACCCTCAAGCACCCTGAGTTTTCACATTTTGTTCTAACATAAGCCTTCTTCTTCTTCTTGACCAGGGATTCCACTTCCTTAGAAAACCACAGCTCACGCGTTCTATATCTTGCCCCCTGCCTGACAGGTACATACTTATCTAGGACACACAGGAGCTTTTCCTTGAAT
>NW_025206702.1:0-2259 GCF_004010195.1 Chiloscyllium plagiosum | reverse complement strand
GAGTTAGTTTAAACCCCCACCAAGAGCACTAGCAAACCTCCCGCCAAGGATACTGGTGCCTCTCAGGTTCAGGTGTAGACCATCCTGTTTATAGAGGTCCCACCGTCCCCAGAAAGAACCCCAGTTATCCAAAAACCGGAATCCCTCCCTCCTGCACCATCCCTGTAGCCACGCATTTAAGTGTTCTCTTTCCCTATTCCTCGAATCTCTATCACGTGGCACGGGTAACAAACCAGAGACAACAACTCTGTTCGTTCTAACTCTAAGCTTCCAACCTAGCTCCCTGAAAGCCTGTCTCACTTCCTCGGCACTCCTCCTACCTATGTCGTTGGTGGCAATGTGGACCACGACTTCGGGTTGCTCCCCCTCCCCCTCCAGGACCCGGGAAACACGGTCAGAGACATCACGTACCCTTGCACCTGGGAGGCAACATACCAAATGTGAGTCTCTCTCGTTCCCACAAAACCGCCTATCTGTGCCCCTAACTATCGAGTCCCCAATTACTACTGCTCTGCTCTTCTTCACCCTTCCCTTCTGAGTAACGGGGACAGGCTCCGTGCCAGAGACCTGAGCCCCGTTACTTACCCCTGGTAAGTCATCCCCCCCACAAGTATCCAAAGTGTCCCAGAGATTTTCCCTGAAATGCTCCACGCATTGGCGTCTGCTCTCTACAGCATATTCCTGTCATTAAAATACCTCATCCCTCAAAACATGTTGTAAGTTGCCAACCTGAACTGATGGTGATGGATGTTGGAAACTCCTTTAACAGGTTTTTGTTTAGTACTTAAAGCATGAGAAGTATTTGCCTCCTCTGAATTCCTTCCTTGACTGATACTTATTTCTGCTGTCATCTCATTTTACAGAGAAATGGAAGACATGAAAACTCTGAACATTTTTCTTTGATTCACTTCTGTCGTCTTCTCAGCTGCAAGATGGAGCAGTAGAATTTACATTTAATCATGTTAACATTTTTTCCAAAGCTGAGTATTATTGAACATTCATCGACAAACTCAATGCCAATCTTGCTGTGCTGATGTGACGGGGGAGGGCTGATGTGACCCCTTCAGTGTGAATCTGAATTTATGTCTATCCATTGCTGTGCTTTATCCCTCTCCTGCCTAATTACCTCTTTGCCATTGTCCATACTCATCTACCTTTAAAATTGAGCGTTTTAACCCCATGTGATAGTTTATCGCTATTTCTTCCAAGCATATCTAAATGAGGGTTCCATCATTGCCCGTTCACAACTTTGTGCCACTGATTTATCCCACTCCCACACGTGTCCTCCCTTGCTTTTGCACAGGCCTCACTTACACACTACCCTCTCATGCTCCTATGCGCCTGCTTGCTTCTATTCTTTGCACTCCCTCTTTTTCCTGACTTGTTCCCACTAACACCCTGTCTTCCCTTTCCCACTCACTCTCCAGCCACATTCTCCCTCTTACTCTCTCCATCTCTGCCATCCGTTAGAGGCCAGACTTTTGTGTAGATCCAGACAGGATGGTAGTTACCCTTCCCTGATGGATATTCAGTTATTGGATTCAGTTATTGCATCAATTCAGCAGTTTTTGTTCCCACTTTTCCTGAGTGCCATTCATATAAATTATCAGGTTCATTAAGATCAATTTCACAACATAATTTGCTGTTTTGCGGGTTCTGTCTTCCTTTTTTTCTGTTTTAAGCCAATTTCACGGGATGTTAGAAGGGGAAGTTTTGCAGTTGGGAAGTTCAAACCAAACATCAAATCAGGATATGATGGAGTTGTTCAATTTGTCGCAAACTGAGTATCAACAGATATTAAACATGGGACATAAAAAGAAATTTACATCTGGGAGAAAGTACATTTGTGTTCTTTGTGTGGACAAGGCCTCAAACAATCTTCTGGCCTGAAGAACCACAAGTGCACTCACACTGAGAAAGAAAGTTGGCAATGTTGAGATTGTAGCAAAGCATTCACGTCCTCATCTGAGCTGGAAATTCACCAACACAGCCACCCAGGGGCAAGACCATTCACCTGCTCAAAGTGTGGTAAAGGATTCATCCACAGCAGATAGGAGCATAGAAACATACCTTCCCACAGCCTCTTGGCTTCTGGTTCCCTATTATATGTTCAGGGCATGGTAATCAGTGTGGAACTGATACCACGGAAAATGATTTTGCGGATACAGGGTCACCCTGAAAGTCAAGGATTTGGATTTCAATGTAAAGACCATAATGAAAAAGTTTCTAAATAAGACAGAAGTTGGACATGAAATAGAC
>NW_025206701.1:10928-12000 GCF_004010195.1 Chiloscyllium plagiosum | reverse complement strand
TGTGGTGAGGCAGCAGTACTAACCACTGAGCGAACAAAATTTGTGAGCAATATTCTTTTAAAAGTAAAAGAAAATCAAAAGTAAGATACTAAACTGAAACAAGATCTATTTCTTTTTCCCCAAACACATGAAGCTTAGGAGCGGCACTGCAGCTTATTAGTTAACATGATTGCCTTACAGGACTCAGATTCAAATTCACCCTCGGGCAAATGTCTGTGTGGAGTTCGCACATTCTCACCATACCTGTATGGGTTTCCTCTGGATGGTCTGGTTTCCTCCCACAGTCCAAAGATGTGCAGGTTAGGTGGATTGGCAATGGGGAATGCAGGGTTGCAAGGGTAGGGTGTGATGCTCTTCAGAGGGTCAGTGTGGACTCAATGTGCCGAATGGCATCTTCCACATTGTAGGAATTCTTGATTCTATGATAAGTTTAATCCTTTTTTTTGTAGTAGTGGGGATGTTAACAGTCTCCAGCAGCAACTCACAATCAGAGAAATTAAAAGACATCTATATTAGTGGGATTAGATATCTCAACTTCCTGCTAAGCCATGAATATTTCAATGTAAAGTTTCTATAAGTCAAGATCACAGAGAAGTGCATCAAGTGCTGCAATGATTAGATCTGTGAACAAATTACTTTGAGGGGAGATGGCACTCTTGGAAATACTTTTAATTAAATGTTTTTCATCCACAACGTTAAAAAACAATTTTTAGTTAATAATGTTGGAAACTGAGAACGTATGTCTGGAGAGCTGGAAATTAAAAGTATATGAAGATGATTATAGACCCCCCAATAGTCAGAGGGAAATTGAGAAACAAACTTGTAAGGAGATCTCAGCTATCTGTAAGAATAATAGGGTAGTTATGGTTGGGGATTTTAACTTTCCAAATATCGACTGGGACTGCAATAGAGTTAAAGGTTTAGATGGAGAGGAATTTAATAAGTGTGTACAAGACAATTTTCTGATTCAGTATGTGGATGTACCTACTAGAGAAGGTGCAAAACTTGACCTCTTGGGAAGAAATAAGGCAGGGCAGGTGACTGAGGTGTCAGTGGGGGAGCACTTTGGGGC
>NW_025206701.1:0-4150 GCF_004010195.1 Chiloscyllium plagiosum | reverse complement strand
GCAACCAGGGAACAGGCACACTAGGAGACAGCCACATTGGGAGACAGCCACACTGGGAGACAGGCACACTGGGAGACAGCCACACTGGGGGACAGACACACTGGGGGACAGACACACTGGGGGACAGACACACTGGGGGACAGACACACTGGGGGACAGACACACTGGGGGACAGACACACTGGGGGACAGACACACTGGGGGACAGACACACTGGGGGACAGACACACTGGGGGACAGACACACTGGGGGACAGACACACTGGGGGACAGACACACTGGGGGACAGACACACTGGGGGACAGACACACTGGGGGACAGACACACTGGGGGACAGACACACTGGGGGACAGACACACTGGGGGACAGACACACTGAGGGACAGGCACACTGGGAGACAGACACACTGGGGGACAGACACACTGGGGGACAGACACACTGGGGGACAGACACACTGGGGGACAGACACACTGGGGGACAGACACACTGGGGGACAGACACACTGGGGGACAGACACACTGGGGGACAGACACACTGGGGGACAGACACACTGGGGGACAGACACACTGGGGGACAGACACACTGGGGGACAGACACACTGGGGGACAGACACACTGGGGGACAGACACACTGGGGGACAGACACACTGGGGGACAGACACACTGGGGGACAGACACACTGAGGGACAGGCACACTGGGAGACAGGCACACTGGGCGACATACACACTGGGGGACAGGCACACTGGGAGACAGCCACACTGAGGGACAGGCAAACAGGGAACAGGCACACTAGGAGACAGGCACACTAGGAGACAGCCACATTGGGAGACAGCCACACTGAGGGACAGGCACACTGGGAGACACCCACACTGGGAGACAGGCACACTGGGAGACAGGCACACTGGGGGAAAGCCATAATGGGGATGTCAGGAACACCGGGAGACAGGCACACTGGGCAACAGGCACACTGGGAGAGAGCCACACTGTGGGACAGGCACATTGGGGGACAGGCACACTGGGAGAGAGCCACACTGTGGGACAGGCACACTGGGGGACAGGCACACTTGGCGACAGCCACACTGAGGGATAGGCACATTGGGAGACAGACACACTGGGAGACAGCCACACTGGGGGACAGGCACACTGGGAGACAGACACACTGGGGGACAGACACACTGGGGGACAGACACACTGAGGGACAGGCACACTGGGAGACAGCCACACTGGGGGACAGCCACACTGGGAGACAGACACACTGGGGGACAGACACACTGCCATAATGGGGTGTCAGGCACAACGGGGGACAGGCACACTGGGGTATAGCCACACTGAGGGACAGGCACGCTGGGAGACAGCCACATTGGGGGACAGCCATAATGGGGATGTCAGGTACACCGGAAGACAGCCACACCGGGAGACAGCCACACTGGGAGACAGCCACATGGGGGGACAGACACATTGGGGGACAGACACACTGGGAGACAGCCACACTGCAGGACAGGCACACTGGTGGACAGACACACTGGGAGACAGACACACTGGGAGACAGCCACACTGGGGGACAGGCACACTGGGGGACAGACACACTGGGGGACAGGCACACTGGGAGACAGGCACACTGGGGGACAGCCATAATGGGGGGTCAGGCACACTGGGGGACAGGCTCCCTGGGGGACAGCCACACTGAGGGACAGGCACACTGGGAGACAGGCACACTGGGGGACAGGCACACTGGGGGACAGCCATAATGGGGGGTCAGGCACATTGGGGACAGGCACACTGGGGTATAGCCACACTGAGGGACAGGCACACTGGGAGACAGCCACATTGGGGGACAGCCATAATGGGGATGTCAGGTACACCGGGAGACAGCCATACTGGGAGACAGCCACACTGGGGGACAGACACACTGGGGGACAGATACACTGGGGGCAGCCCCACCAGTAGAGAGCCACACTGGGAGTCAGCCATACCAAGTGCTTGGCCTCTACCGTCATTCACTGGGCCTGGACTGGGAGAAGAACCTACCACCAAAGTTGTGAAAAGGAACTAAGGTACCCATAGTAAATGGAAACATGTAAAGGAAGCATAGAAAGCAAATAAAATAAAGGGAATGAAGTAGATGAGCTCTGAACTTCTGGGCTGAGGAGGCCAACCGTTGCACTGCCCCTCCACTGCCATCTGGCCTTTCTCACAGCCAGTTTCCTTTGTCCCAGCGACCAATTGGTTCTGAATTTGACTATGCAATGATATCACTAACTTTGTTTGAGCACTTGAGTTTATGATTGCTTCACTGAATTAGACTCCAGACTGGAGAAAAAGCGACTACATCATTGTGCCTGCATTGGCTCAGTAGGGGCATTCTCTGTAGGTGAGAAATAATGTGGTGGCTTTTAATTTCAGCAGACAGGATGCAAGGAAGAAGGAAAAGTAGAAAATGTATTGCTAGTATCCGACAGGGCACCAAATGAATTCACCTGCTCTTCAAACAATGCTACGAGTCCTTTTCTGCTCACCTGAGGGATTTCTCAGCATGAATCAGGTGGCAATTTTTGACTTCTATTTTTAAAAACTACTGATTCTGTCCAGACAGTGGGGGCTTTATAAATAAATTGAAACCAAAATCCTGTAATGTCTCCAGCTTGCCCTTTGTTGGAGGCTCGCCATTTTAGTATAATGTTGGTTAATTACCAAAATCGACTATGTTTCTTTTAACTTACTAAACTTTATATCTGCTTCCTGAGCCTCTGTTCAAGAGGATATGCCAATAATATTGTGCAGATATGCAATCTCCCTGGCACTTACAAAAAAATTGTTACATTTATTGCTGACATTTGGTGATGTTACTGGAACTGCCTTTGTAAGATCTGTTATTTATTTGTCAATTAAGTCTAACTACTAATTTTTTTGTTATGCACAACATATAGATGTAGGAGTGAGCAGCAGAAGTAAGCTATTTGGCCCCTCAAGCCTGGTCCTCCATTCAATTGATCGGTGTGTGTTTCAAATTCTAGATTCCCATTCACCCCTGAAAATCCTTGATTCCCTGACACGACAAGAATCTGTCCACTTCTGTTTTCGGAGTATACAATGTCCCGGCCTCCAACATTTTCTGAGGCAAGGAGTTCCAAAATTGCACAAACTTCTGAAAGAAAAGAAATTCTGCTCATCTCTGTCCTGAAAGAGTGACCAGAGGGAAACACCATTGCAAGCGCAGAAATACGAAAGGTTGACAATGTGAATCGTTCCTTGTCTAAAGAGAAGATAATCTGCTTTTCTTCAATGCAAGAGTCCAGCATCCAAGCCCATAACTACAATAAGGGAAACAGGGGCTATTTACATTCTCTTGCTGGAGAAGGATTTTGTTTTCACTCCAGACATTTCAATGAAAGCCATGGCATTGATAAATAAGATAGGAGCAGCATGCACCTTGTTTCCATTTCCCAAAGTCCAATTATACTGTGACTTTTTACCTGGACCAGTTGTAATCACTGTAGTTAAGAAATTAGATGGATTTGATCTACCTCTGGGGAATGATTTTGCAGAAATGAAAGTTACAACTTCACCTGCAATCACGTAAAGTCCAGTTGAGGCTAAAAAGATGGAATACTCACAAGAATGTGTTCTGGGTATTTTTTCAGAAAGAAAATGGCTGAACAAATGTAGCTGAATTTCTCTTTCAGAATGAAGATAATTTGGTGTATCTCCTTTAGGAAGCAGATCCAGAGTTGAGCAGGGTAGCACAAACAGTTCACACTATTCCAGAGTGTTATTATATATTTAAAAAACAGAATTTTGATGAGGGAGTGGAAATATCCTCACAGACCTGTAAATGAAGAATGAATGGCTGCTCATTACATATGCGTACTTTTAAAAATTCTTTCATGGGATGTGGGCGTCGTTGGTTGGCCTGTCCCTAGTTGCCCTTGAGAAGGTGGGGTTGTGCTGCCTTCTTGCGCCTCTTAGTCTATCTGCTGTGGGTTGACCCACAATGCTATTAGGGAGGGAATTACAGGATTTTGACCCAGTGGCACGGCGATATATTTCCAAGTCAGGATGATGAGTGGCTTGGAGGAGTACTTACAGGTGGTTATCGCTATTTAAAAGTCAGATCTGTCACACAATGTTTGATAGGATACAATAATTTATTAA
>NW_025206700.1:11327-12000 GCF_004010195.1 Chiloscyllium plagiosum | reverse complement strand
TTTTCAACCTCCACCCCAAGTCATCATGCTTCCTGTCCTAAGTTCAATGCACTCCTATTCTCTGTCAATCTCTCACTTCATATAATGTCTCCTACTCTACCCTTTTGACTTTGCCATCTTAATATTCCCTCACTACTCCCATTCCACCAGTCCCAGATAAGGGTGCCCCCAATTATTTCCTGTATCTATCATCCATTGTTTTCTCCTCTTCCAACCAAAGTTCACATCTGTATCCATCATTGGAAAACACCTCCCCCCAAACGCCACAACAGCACTTTCAAATGTGGTCCTCTATTCATCACTGCATGTCTGCTGCCACCAATCTGTTCAATCCTGTCCCCATCACCATCTCTGATACCCTTGTCCCCAGGACGTTTTGAGCAAAAGCCCTTCATCAGGAATACCGGCAGAGCCTGAAGGGTGGAGAGATAAATGAGAGGAGGGGGTGGGGAGAAAGTAGCATAGAGTACAATAGGTGAGTGGGGGAGGGGAGGGTGGAGTGGATAGGTGGAAAAGAAGATAGGCAGGTAGGACATGTCATGGGGACAGTGCTGAGCTGGGAGTTTGGAACTAGGGTGAGGTAGGGGAAGGGGAAATGAGGAAACTGTTGAAGTCCACATTAATGCCCTGGGGTTGAAGTGTTCCGAGGCGGAAGATGAGGCGTTCTTCCTTC
>NW_025206700.1:0-658 GCF_004010195.1 Chiloscyllium plagiosum | reverse complement strand
CTTTTTTTTTAGGTTAGAGGAGGAGGGAGGGTGGGAGACACTACACATGTAGTGTCTCGGGTTCCTTCTCCACTCAAACTTCTTACCTTCCCAGAAGCCTCTGTTGACTACTTCCGGGTTCCCGCTCCTAGTTGAAAAAATAACACAGACTGCGAAAAGAAAAACGTTAATTTAAACTGGTCTCCGCTTACCTTCCGGCTCCCCTCTCTGTGCGCTCGCTGTAGCACTGAGATCTAGTATGTAACATGCTTCAATGTTTCAGTGAAAGACCCCTCATTAAATAAATAAAAGCCAGAAGTCAATCTGGGATTTGTCTTCCCCAATAATCATCAGTTGCGACCACGATAATTGAATTTGACAAATTCTTGTCACCTACCAGACCTTGTGGCTGTGTCTAAACATTGTCAGCTGCAGGGTGTGCTTACCATGCAGAGTGATGCTACATCTTCCACCTGCAGCCTATCCAGATTCAGCAGCTGCTCCAACAGGTGAATTCTCTGCAGTAGCCATGAGAAAGCCAAGATGAGATCTCGACTACCCAGACTGCCATCCATGGGCAGCTGGTAGAAATCCATGAATCCATAACCATAGTAGCAAACTACAGCCTTCACATATTTAATCTGGTCAGCTGTGTCAGCAAAGGAAATGCAAAGAGAAA
>NW_025206699.1:9947-12000 GCF_004010195.1 Chiloscyllium plagiosum | reverse complement strand
CTTGCAGAGGTTTATAAAATCTTGAGGGGCATAGATAAGGAGAATACCCAAGATTTTTTTTCTCCAGGCTAGGGGAGTCCAAAACTATCAGGCATAGGTTTAGAAAGAGGAAAGGTTTAAAAGGGGCCTGAAGTGGCAACTTTTACACGCAGAGGGTGGTGCATATATGGAAAGTGCTGCCAGAGGAAATGTTAAAAATGGGTACAATTAGACTTGGACATGTACATAAATAGGAAAGGTTTAGAGGGATATGGGCCAAATGCAAATAAATGGGACTAGTTTAGTTCAGGAAACTTGGTCAGCATAAATGAATTAGGTCGAAGGGTCTGTTTCTGTGTCGAATGACTCTATCAAAGGCTTTACTGAGGTCCATGTATAGCACATCAACTGCCCTACCCTCATCTACATGCTTGGTCACCTTCTCAAAAAACTCAATGAGGTTTGTGAGACATGACCTGCCCTTGACAAAGCCATGTTGACTATCTGAAATCACATTTCTCCACATTATACTGCATTTGCCATGCATTTGTTGTCTCAATCAGTTTGTAGAATTCACACTGAAGCATCATTGCATCCTCCTTACACCTCACCCTCTCACCTAGCTTTGCGTCATCTGCAAATTTGAAGATACTGTTAAAGTACAGATTTGAGACGGCCCAGGGAATCCCTTGTGGAGACAGACCTGTAAGCCTCTCTCTCTTGGTTCGTCCCGGAGACTGTACCCTTTGGAAGTCTGGAATAAAAACCTCTTACAGACAGATTAGTTTAGTTTTAGTCATCCCCTTTATTTACCAATAGCATCACTGTTAGAACATAACACTGACACCCATTAGCTAAACTAACTAGGTTCTAATAACTTAGGAGAGTAGAGTACCAGCTCTCGCAGGCTACTCTGATGTACTGATACAAAGTGGCTTCCTTTACACAAAAGTTTACAAAAACATTGTATGTTCTTAATTAGACAGATAACAGTGAAAGACAGTAACTCGTAAGGAAGAAAGGTTAATTGACATGCCTGTGTACGCTTGATTAATTACTCCTACAGGCCCTATGCCATACCCAGCCAAGTTAGGTATCTGCTAGTGAGATAAAATCCTATCATAAAGAGGTATCAGTCTGAGCTAATTGGAGAGTCCATAAGGTAACCTTGCACAACTCACATGTCAGATACAATTGTTTTACAAAATGGCTTCTTAGCAAGGAGGGCAAACTTTTCTTTTATAATATATTTTTATTAAGAAAAAATAGATTTTAAAATATTACAACAAATACAAAACAATGCAATTCAAAACAGGACAAAAATAGTACAAAACTAAACCCAAATAATAAAAAAAATTCCCCAACCCTCCCTCCTATACGAATGTATAAACATCTATCGAGAAGTATAAAATTAAAAAAAAACTAAACTAGCTATTTAACTAACTAAATAAATACCTAACAACAAACAAATAAATAGTAATAACTCAGCCCAGCCAAACAAAACACTCATACATTCACAGTTCCTCCTCCCTGGATATTGGACTCATGAAACACAATTGTTACGGTATATAAAAGCCCTTGTTAGTGTGGCAGATAAATCTGTGTCCAGGTATTTCAAAAAGGGTTGCCATGTCTTGTAAAAATTCTCAGTTTTGTGGTGTACCATGTTTGTGAGAAAATCCAGGGGAATATGCTCCTTAACAATCTTCCGCCAACCTGACAGGCCTGGGGGTTTTTCTGATATCCAACCTAGCAAGATATTCTTCCTTGCACAGAATGTAAGAATATTGAAAAGTTTTGCCTTATGTGAGTCTGCAGGAAATACACTGGGTAGGCCCAAAAGAAGTGAAATAGGGTTCTTCTCCACCCCTACACCTAAAATCCTCTCCATTGCACCCACCACAGCGCTCCAATATGTTTGAAGCCTGTCACAAGACCAAAGACAATGGATAAGAGTACCCGTACAGACCTTGCACTTGGGGCATGCTGAAGATACCCCTGGTTTAAATTTTGACAAACGGTCTGGGGCTAAGTGGACCCTGTGGAGAATCTTCAACTGTAAAGCATGGGTCCT
>NW_025206699.1:0-1489 GCF_004010195.1 Chiloscyllium plagiosum | reverse complement strand
CAGAGAGAATGGGCCCAGCGTGGAGGAGAGTGGGCCCAGTGTGGAGGAGAGTGGGCCCAGTGCAGAGAGAATGGCCTCAGCATGGAGGAGAGTGGGCCTAGCACAGAGAGAATGGGCCCAGCGTGGAGGAGAGTGGGCCCAGTGTGGACGAGAGTGGGACCAGTGCAGAGGAGAGTGTGTTCAGTGCAGAGAGAATGGGCCCAGCGTGGAGGAGAGTGGGCCCAGTGTGGACGAGAGTGGGACCAGTGCAGAGGAGAGTGTGTTCAGTGCAGAGAGAATGGGCCCAGCGTGGAGGAGAGTGGGCCCAGTGTGGACGAGAGTGGGACCAGTGCAGAGGAGAGTGTGTTCAGTGCAGAGAGAATGGGCCCAGCGTGGAGGAGAGTGGGCCCAGTGTGGACGAGAGTGGGACCAGTGCAGAGGAGAGTGGGCCCAGCACAGAGAGAATGGGCCCAGCGTGGAGGAGAGTGGGCCCAGTGTGGAGGAGAGTGGGCCCAGCGCAGAGAGAATGGGCCCAGCGTGGAGGAGAGTGGGCCCAGTGTGGACGAGAGTGGGACCAGTGCAGAGGAGAGTGTGTTCAGTGCAGAGAGAATGGGCCCAGCGTGGAGGAGAGTGGGCCCAGCGCAGAGGAGAATAGGCCCAGCGTGAAGGAGAGTGGGCCCAGCGCAGAGAGAATGGACCCAGTGCAGACCTTGAGTGAGCCCCTACTTAGTTTCTGGGGTGAGCACAGAACCTGGCATTGGAATCAGTGGCTGCTACATTGGCGGTGGAAGTGATGTCGGTGAGATGGGCCCAGCAAGAGATAGCACCTGAGGATCAGCGACTTTGTCATTGGTTAGATCCGTGATTGGCAGTGGCAATGTGGTGGTGGGAGGGCATTGTGGTGACATTGAAGTGGGCCCAGCAGTGAGTGACACAACTCTGATCTTGGTGGGTCCAATACAGATGGCAGCGAGACTGTGACGGACGAAAATTGGCCCAGCAGCAAAAGATAGCGCCTGAGGTTCGGCGACTTCACTGTTGGTTGGGTCTGGTGTAGACTGCGGCGAGGCAGGAAGGGGAGCAAGGGAAGATGACGCAGGGCGTTGTTGATGAAGATCTGCCTCAGCACCGATAGACTCTCTTTAAACTACATCTTTCTATTTTTCCTTATTCTTAAATTATTCAAAATGGTGTAGAATGGCGGTGACAAATAAAGGCTTTTCATTCTATTTTACTGCATTCTTACTGTAAAATACACGTGGCAATAAAATCAACTTCTTCATTTCTGAAGTTTCCCATTTCAGCAAACATTCTTGTAAATCGCATCTGCAGTTAAAATGTGGTGCCCACAACTGTACACAATACTCCAGCTGAGTCTAACAAGAGCCTTGTACAAGTTCAACATCTCCTCCTTGTTGTTGTACTCAATGCCCCTACTAGTAAAGCCAAGAACACTATGTGTACTCTCCCCCTGTCCTGCCACCTTCAATGATCTGTGCACACAAATCCC
>NW_025206698.1:11116-12000 GCF_004010195.1 Chiloscyllium plagiosum | reverse complement strand
TGTATATTTGCAGCATGATATTGCGGCTCCGGAACTCAATCCGTCTACGAATGAAACCTAACACAACATATGCCTTCTTAACAGCACTATCCACCTGGGTGGAAACTTTCAGGGATGTATGTACATGGATCCCTCTGCACTACCAAGAATCTTTCCATTGACCCAGTATTCTGCCTTCCTGTTATTCTGCCCAAAGTGCATCACCTCACATTTAGCTGCATTGAACTCCATTTGCCACCTCTCAGCCCAATTCTGCAGTTTATCCAAGTCCCCCTGCAACCTGTAACATTCTTCCAAACTGTCCACTACTCCACCGACTTTAGTGTCATCTGCAAATTTACTAATCTATCCACCTATGCCTGCGTCTAAGTCATTTATAACAACGACAAACAGCAGTGGTCCCAAAACAGATCCTTGTGGCACACCACTAGTAACAGGACTCCAGGCTGAATATTTTCCATCAACCACCACTCACTGCCTTCTTTCAGAAAGCCAGTTTCTAATTCAAACTGCTAAGTCACCCTCAATTCCATGCCTCTGCATTTTCTCTGACAGCCTACCATGTGGAACCTTATCAAAGGCTTTACTGAAGTCCATGTATACCACATCAACTGCCCTACACTCATCTACACGATTGGTCACCTTCTCAAAAAACTAAATGAGGTTTGTGAGACACGACCTGCCCCTGACGAAACCATGTTGACTATCTGAAATCAAATTGTTGCTTGCTAGATGATTATAAATCTTATCTCTTATAATCCTTTCTAAAACCTTTCAACAACAGAAGTAAGGCTCACTGGTCTATAATTACCTGGGTCATCTCTACTGCCCTTCTTGAACAAGGGTACAACATTTGCAATCCTCCAGTCGTCTGGTACTAAACC
>NW_025206698.1:8849-9822 GCF_004010195.1 Chiloscyllium plagiosum | reverse complement strand
CCCAAGTGGTTTGGGATTATCCATTGTCCCCCCATTCCTGCTCCTTCCCAAGTAGTTTGGGATTATCCATTGTCCCCCCATTCCTGCCTCTTCCCAAGTGGTTTGGGATTATCCATTGTCCCCCCATTCCTGCCCCTTCCCAAGTAGTTTGGGATTATCCATTGTCCGTCCATTCCTGCCCTTGTCCCAAGTAGTTTGGGATTATCCAATGTGTCCCCATTCCTGCCCCTTCCCAGGTAGTTTGGGATTATCCATTGTCCCCACTCCCTGCCCCTTGCCAAGTGGTTTGGGATTATGCATTGTCCCCCAACTCCCTGCCCCTTCCCGAGTAATTTGGGATTATCCATTGTCCACACTCCCTGTCCCTTCCCAAGTAGTTTGGGATTATCCATTGTCCACACTTCCTGACCCTTCCCAAGTAGTTTGGGATTATGCATTGTCCCCCAACTCCCTGCCCCTTTCCAAGTGGTTTGGGATTATCCAATGTCCCTCCACTCCCTGCCCCTTTCCAAGTGGTTTGGGATTATCCAATGTCCCTCCACTCCCTGCCCCTTCCCAAGTAGTTTGGGATTATCTATTGCCCACACTCCCTGCTCCTTCCCAAGTAGTTTGGGATTATCCATTGTCCCCCCATTCCTGCCCCTTCCCAGGTAGTTTGGGATTATCCATTGAACCCCATTCCTGCCCCTTCCCAAGTAGTTTGGGATTACCCATTGTTCCCCCATTCCTGCCCCTTTCCCAAGTAGTTTGTAATTATCTATTGCTCCTTTCCCAAGTGGTTTGGGATAACCCATTGCCCTACCCCCAGATTTCCCAAATAGTTTGAGATTGTCCATTTCCTCATCTCCATTGCCAAGTAGTTTGGGATTGCCCTTTGTCCCCCCATTCCTGCCCCTTCCCAAGTAGTTTGGGATTATCCAATGTCTCCCCCCCTCACTCCCTGCCCCTTCCCAATTAGGTTTGGTCCATTCAC
>NW_025206698.1:1792-8437 GCF_004010195.1 Chiloscyllium plagiosum | reverse complement strand
CCTGCCCCTTCCCAAGTAGTTTGGGATTATCCATTGTCCGTCCATTCCTGCCCGGGTCCCAAGTAGTTTGGGATTATCCATTGTCCCTTCATTCCTGCCCCTTGCCAAGTAGTTTGGGATTATCCATTGTCCCTTCATTCCTGCCCCTTGCCAAGTAGTTTGGGATTATCCATTGTCCCTTCATTCCTGCCCCTTGCCAAGTAGTTTGGGATTATCCATTGTCCGTCCATTCCTGCCCGGGTCCCAAGTAGTTTGGGATTATCCAATGTGTCCCCATTCCTGCCCCTTCCCAGGTAGTTTGGGATTATCCATTGTCCCCCCATTCCTGCCCCTGTCCCAAGTAGTTTGGGATTATCCATTGTCCCTTCATTCCTGCCCCTTCCCAGATAGTTTGGGATTATCCATTGTCCCCACTCCCCGCCCCTTTCCTAAGTAGTTTGGGATTATCCATTGTCCCCCTATTCCTGCCCCTTCCCAAGTATTTTATGATTTTTACATTGAACCCCATTACCTGTCCCTTTCCCAAGTAGTTTGGGATTGTCCATTGCCCTCCACGCCCTGCCCCTTTCCCAAGTAGTTTCCAGTCTGGAATAGCCTTTGGAGAATAGATCAGCCTGTATTGTCACCCGCACGTCAATGGGTCCAGCGAAAAGTTTGTAATGTCAGCACTTGGTACCATCTTAAGGACAGGGTAAGGATTAAAACCAACCCACCTCCCAGCTCTCTGCAGGATCTCTAGGTTTTTACAATTGTTATTTCCAGCATCTCTCGACTTAAAAAAGGAAACCCTGCAGAGTTCTGCCTCGATGGTTGAACGACTTCCGGGGATTAGTGGGATCCAGAAAAGACTCTGCCTCTGTCCACAAATATCCCCCCCCACCTCAACTCCCCACACCCCCGTACATGAAGAACTTCCTCCTACTACAAACCAGCAGGAGCATCTGGAGAAGGAAGACCAAGACACAGTACTTCAATGCACGCAAGAACTGTCTCAATGGATGCTCTGGCCGGGGAGCACAGGACCCGATTTCCCAGTTTTCCCTTCCATCCGTATCACCCGTTTTTTTTTTTTGGTTATTTCTCAGTCTGTGCAAAGGGGAGTTTAGAAGGGGGCAGAGGTCTGACGCAATGGATGACCCCTTTGTTTTCCCTACATTCCATAAAGGCCACACCAACCCTCTGAACCGCAACCTACCCAGACCCATTCTCATACCCTATTACGCTACATTTACCCCCGAGTAACGCACCTAACCTGCACATCCCTGGGCACTACGGGACAATTTAGCACGGCCAATCCCACCCTAACCTGCACATCCACTCCCTGCCCCTTCCCAAGTGGTTTGGGATTATGCATTGTCCCCCAACTCCCTGCCCCTTCCCAAGTGGTTTGGGATTATGCATTGTCCCCCAACTCCCTGCCCCTTCCCAAGTGGTTTGGGATTATGCATTGTCCCCCAACTCCCTGCCCCTTCCCAAGTGGTTTGGGATTATGCATTGTCCCCCAACTCCCTGCCCCTTCCCGAGTAATTTGGGATCATGCATTGTCCCCACTCCCTGCCCCTTCCCAAGTGGTTTGGGATTATGCATTGTCCAACTCCCTGCCCCTTCCCGAGTAATTTGGGATTATGCATTGTCCCCACTCCCTGCCCCTTCCCAGGTAGTTTGGGATTATCCATTGTCCTCCCATTCCTGCCTCTTGAGGTTTGACGCAATGGATGACCCCTTTGTTTTCCCTACATTCCATAAAGTCCACACCAACCCTCTGAACAGCAACCTACCAAGACCCATTCTCATACCCTATTACGCTACATTTACCCCCGAGTAACGCACCTAACCTGCACATCCCTGGGTACTAAGGGGATAATTTAGCATGGCTAATCCCACCCTAACCCGCACATCTCTGGGCACTACGGGGACAATTTAGCATGGCCAATCTCACCCTAACCTGCACATCCCTGGGTACTAAGGGGATAATTTAGCACGGCCAATCCCACCCTAACCTGCACATCCCTGGGCACTATGGGACAATTTAGCACGGCCAATCCCACCCTAACCTGCACATCCCTGGGCACTACGGGGACAATTTAGCACGGCCAATCCCACCCTAACCTGCACATCCCTGGGCACTACAGGGACAATTTAGCACGGCCAATCCCACCCTAACCTACACATCCCTGGGCACTACGGGGACAATTTAGCACGGCCAATCCCACCCTAACCTACACATCTCTGGGCACTACGGGGACAATTTAGCACAGCCAATCCCACCCTAACCTGCACATACCTGGGCACTACGGGAACTATTTAGCATGGCCAATCCCACCCTAACCTGCACATACCTGGGCACTACGGGAACTATTTAGCATGGCCAATCCCACCCTAACCTGCACATACCTGGGCACTACGGGAACTATTTAGCATGGCCAATCCCACCCTAACCTGCACATACCTGGGCACTACGGGAACTATTTAGCATGGCCAATCCCACCCTAACCTGCACATACCTGGGCACTACGGGAACTATTTAGCATGGCCAATCCCACCCTAACCTGCACATACCTGGGCACTACGGGAACTATTTAGCATGGCCAATCCCACCCTACTCCGTCCTGCAGATGTGACAGTCTGCCTGCTGACCCTGACCAGCCTGAACCCGAGGGGTGACCGGGAGGAGTTGCTGCAGCTCACCCGCCTGAGGAAGAACAGAGTGCCCGTCACTGTGGGCATCCCGGTGAGTCAGTGGGTAAAGGGGTCGAGGAAGGGCAAACTGACCGCCACCGCTGCTACGGTGCAGAGTGTGGTCCCATCGGGTCTGCACTGACACTGCACAGAGCACTCCCCTCCCACCCTAACCCTGCATTTACCACGCATGGACCCACCCTGACCTGTACATCCCTGGGCACTACGGGACAATTTAGCACGGCCAATCCCACCCTAACCTGCACATCCCTGGGCACTACGGGACAATTTAGCACGGCCAATCCCACCCTAACCTGCACCTCCCTGGGCACTACGGGGACAGTTTAGCATGGCCAATCCCACCCTAACCTGCACATCCCTGGGCACTACGGGGACAATTTAGCACGGCCAATCCCACCCTAACCTGCACATCCCTGGGCTCTAGGAGGA
The DNA here is from genome assembly GCF_004010195.1 of Chiloscyllium plagiosum. Lineage (NCBI taxonomy): Eukaryota > Metazoa > Chordata > Chondrichthyes > Orectolobiformes > Hemiscylliidae > Chiloscyllium > Chiloscyllium plagiosum. The sequence goes on along the minus strand of NW_025206698.1, from coordinate 5,308 downwards.
AACCCACGCAGAGAACGTGCAAACTCCACACAGACAGTCGCCCGCGGGTGGGATCGAACGCGGGTCCCTGGTGTTTGGGAGGGGTGGGGCGTGAATGTAACTTTGACACTGGTCAGCCCGAGCCTGGAGATTGTCCAGATGTTGTTGCGTTCGGACCGGGACTGTCTCAGTATCGGAGGGAGCGGTGAATGGTGCTGAACGTCGTGTAATCGTCAGTGAGCATGTCCACTTCTGACCACGCGATGGAGGGAAGGTCATGGACGATGCAGCTATGAGGCGTCCGTGATATCCCCCCGATGGGATGGATATTGCGTTTGTCACGGCTGCCCCGTCCCACCCCCGCTCGAGCAGCTTACTTTAAGGACAGGAACCCTGCGATTACTCCCCAACCAAACCCCCTCTCCCCCCCCAACACAACATGCGCACAAACCCCGGAGGGGGGGGAACGTTTCTATAAAAATAACGAGTTAAAACGAGTCACCATCCCCTCCACTCTCCGCTGAATTCCCTGGGTCTCGCAAAGCCCAGACACGTTCCAGGCCACCCCTCGGGAAGTGGTATCCCCTGGGGCTTGCTAGTCCCAGGAGGAAGACCGTGCGGCACAGGAAAGCGCAGCCGGTCAGGCAGCATCCGGGGAGCAGGAGAGTCGACGTTTCGGGCGTACGTTTTCCCAGCGTTCCCGCAAGCTCCGTTCACGAGACTCTGTCTGACGTCGGGACGCCTGCTCTCCCCCCCCCCCCCCCCCCCCCCCCAGCTCCCTCAGTCTGAGCGGCACTGTCCGGTCACAAGTGAGGAGGTACCCCAGGATGTTGATAGTGGGGGGGGAAGGGGGATTCAGTGACGGTAACGCCATTGAACGTCAAGGGGGCGATGGTTGAACAGCTGAGGATGTCAGAGGGGGTGGGAACACGACGGAACTGTGCAATCACAGGACGACAAGTGTAGGCTACAGTGGGAATCCACCAGAGCCTGGGGTCAATCCCTCAGTCTCTTGACACCGTGCGGCTCCACCGCATCCCCCTGACCCCGAAACGTGCAAAACCAGCAGCGGGAGCAGGCCCTTCGGCCCCTCAGGCCCGCTGACCCATTCGACGGGATCACGGATTATCGTCCAACTCAGTCCCCCGCTCCCCCCATACCCTTCTACAGGGTATGGGGGAATACAGAGAGTCAATCCCGTCTCTCTCCCCGTCCCGTCAGGGGTCAGTCAGTCTGGGAAAGCCTTCACTGCTCTCTCTCTCTCTCTCTCCCACCGTCCTCCCTCAGATGCGGAGACCCCGAAACCCCCCTCACGCTCTCTCCAACGCTCGCGGGACCAGGAACTCCCTCACCCCTCACCCTCTTTATCTTCCTGTGGGCTTGGTCCTCTTCCAAAGCTCAGTCCGCAGAGGCCCTCAGCCCTGAGGCCTACTCCTGCTCCCTTCATCTCTGTCATCACACCCACAGGGACAGCATGGCGGCAGATGCAGAGGAAAGCTTCCTCTACACCATTCCCCACTCCCAGGGACAGGGGGTTAGATACAGAGTAAAGCTCCCTCTACACCGTCCCCCACTCCCAGGGACAGGGGGTTAGATACAGAGTAAAGCTCCCTCTACACCGTCCCACACTCCCAGGGACAGGGGGTTAGATACAGAGTAAAACTCCCTCTACACCATCCCCCACTCCCAGGGACAGGGAGTTAGATACAGAGTAAAGCTCCCTCTACACCATCCCCCCTACTCCCAGGGACAGGGGGTTAGATACAGAGTAAAGCTCCCTCTACACCGTCCCCCACTCCCAGGGACAGGGGGTTAGATACAGAGTAAAGCTCCCTCTACGCCGCCCCCACTCCCAGGGACAGGGGGTTGGATACAGAGTAAAGCTCCCTCTACACCGTCCCCCACTCCCAGGGACAGGGGGTTCGATACAGAGTAAAGCTCCCTCTACACCACTCCCTGATCCTCTGAACACCTGGAGGCCCCTCTTCCCTACTCCCTCCCGATCTCCCGCCGTCACCCTGCACATGAACTCACCCCACCAAGGACCCCTGTCCCCTCCCTGAGCAGCCCACTGTGGCCTCCCCCTTCCTCCCGGGGGGTGGGGGTGGTAGAGAATGAGGTCAGAGTCGGGGCCTGGGTCTCTCATTTCACGTGCTTTATTAACCGAGAGCAGCGCCGAAGCCAGGCAGTGGTTTGGAGTGGGGTCCACTGTGATTGAACCAAGGTACGGGTTGTGTGTGTGTGTGTGTGTGTGTGTTGGAAGTCGGTTGGGGTCTGGGGATTGGGTGGGAAGAGTGGGTTTAATAATTTAAAATGAACGGAGGAAGTTGGGGGTGGGAGGGGGTGGGGGGACGGGGGAGCCCAACTCTGGTAGTCTGAGGTGACAGCGTCGAGCGGGAAATGGAGGGACAGTGAAGCCCAACTCTGGTAGCCCAAGATGACGGCGTAAGGTGGGAAATGGTGGGACGAGGGAGCCAGACTCAGGTAGCCCAAGATCACGGCGTCAGGCAGGAAATGGGGGGGCAGGAAAGCCAGACACTGGTAGCCCAAGGTGACGCCATCGGGCAGGAAATGGTGGGACAGGGAAGCCCAACTCTGGTAGCCCGAGGTGACGGCGTGGAGCGGGAAATGGGGAGACGGGGAAGCCTGACTCTGGTAGCCTGAGGTGATGGTGTTGGGCGGAAAACAGGGGGGATGGGGAAGCCTGAAGTGACCATGTTGGGTGGGTGAGCAAGGGGAGTGCAGGGACACTCAGCAGCACGCCCCTCCCTCCAGAGGACAGGGTTGGGCAGGGTGGCAGCAGTGGGAGGGGTTTTAACATCAGGGCCACGCAATCCCGGGCATGTCTTCCCTACTCCACCACCCAGCTCCCTCCCCACGTCCACTCTTCAGGCTGTCAGCTTCTTTAGTCTGGAGTCCAGGCTGACAAAGTTCTCATGGACCACACTCAGGTTGGAGTTCATCGTGGACTGTACCTGCGGGGGAGGGGGCAGAAAGGAAGGCAGTGAGGTGAGAGAGAGAGAGCGAGAGAGAGACAGACAGACAGAGAGAGAGCACGAGAGAGAGAGTGCGAGAGAAAGAGAGAAAGAGTGTGAGAGAAAGAATATGAGAGAGAGACTACACCGCGCTCCCTCAGCCCAGCCCAGCCCAGCCCCCACCCTCCCTCCCTCCCAGTACCAGGGCACCTCCCTGTTGCTCCCCCCACCCCCATCCCCTGGGTATGGCCTGGGTCAGTCGCTGCTAACCCCTTCTCCTTCACTTCCCACAGACGTGAGAGGGGACGAGGTAACGGCTCCGGGCCCCGGGCCCCGGAGAGAGGCAGAGCGAGAGCAAGACAGATCCACAGAGTCTCCACGTAGAAGGGGACGAGGGTTCGGAAGGAGAGAGACGGCCCCGGAGAGAGGCAGAGCGAGAGCAAGACAGATCCACAGAGTCTCCACGTAGAAGGGGACGAGGGTTCAGAAGGAGAGAGGCAGGGTAGGAAGGAGGTTAGTGGGAGCAGGGGAAGAGACAGGGAGAGAGACAGGGAGAGAGACA
>NW_025206698.1:0-577 GCF_004010195.1 Chiloscyllium plagiosum | reverse complement strand
TTGGTGTGTGTGATGTGAGGGGTGTGCAGGGGTGTGGGGTGGGTGTGTTTGGAGGATATGTGGGGTGTGTATGTGGGGTGTAGGTTATGTGGGTTGGGTATGAGTGTATGGGGTGTGTGTATTGGTTGTGTGTTTAATGGGTCAAAGGTGACTGATATGCAAGTAAATGAATCTCCAATTTAAAACCTTTATTCTGGATAGGCTGTACATTTTAGGTGGACTGGGCAAGCTGTCCCACAGGGAGAAAGCAAGGACTGCAAATGCTAGAGATCAGAGTCGAGAGTGTGGTGCTGGAAAAGCACAGATGGTCAGGCAGCATCCGAGGAGCAGGAGACTCTACGTTTCGGGCATAAGCCCTTCAGTAGGAATGAGGTTTGTTGGCTGGGGGGGCTGAGAGATAAATGGGAGGGTAGTGGGGCTGGGAGATAAATGGACGCTTGTGGGCTGGGGAGCTGAGAGATAAATGAGAGCTCTCCCACGGGTTCGTTCTGTCAGCCTCTCAGGAATAACCATATCCTTTTCTGTTGATCCTAGTTGAGGCAGTACTGCACACTGTCATCTTACAATGGCAAGTGTG
>NW_025206697.1:11159-12000 GCF_004010195.1 Chiloscyllium plagiosum | reverse complement strand
GACTAAAGCTTTATGAAGTCTCAGAAGTACATTCCTGCTTTTATATTCTAGTCCTCTCAAGATGAATAACAACATTGTATTTGCCTTCCTAACTACATACTCAACCTGCAATTTTCCCTTAAGAAAAAGCTGGACTAGGACACCCAAGTGCCTTTGTACATCAGATTTCAGAATTTTCTCCCCATTTAGAAAATAGCCCATACCTCTATTTTTCCTACCAAAGTGGACTTCCCCCATTATATTTCATATGTCACCTCTTTGCCGACTCCCCTAATTTGCTCAAATCTCTCTGCAGCCTCTCCGCCTCTTCAATGCTTGTCACTATATCATCTGCAAAGTAGCCAGAATACCCTCAGTTCCTTCATCCAGATCATTAACGTATATTGTGGAAAAGTTGTTATCCCAACAGCGATCCTTGTGGAATACCACTAGTCACTGGCCTCCATTATTAAAATGACCCTTTTATCCCCCACTTTCTGCTTTCTACCAGACAGCCAAGCTTCTATCCATGCTAATACCTGGCCTCTAACACCATGGGCCATATTGTATTTAGCAGCCTTCTGTGCAGCACTTTACTAAAGGCCTTTTGGAAGTCCAGATTGATAACACCAATTTGCTCTCCTTGGTCCACTTGCTCGTTACCTCCTCAAAGACTTGTAACAGGTTTGTCAGGCATGAGCTCCCCTTGATGAAATTGGGCTGACTTTGCCTTATATTACCATACACATTCAAGCAGTCAGAAATCTCATCCTTCATAATAGACTCAGAATTTTACCAACAACTGATGTCAGCCTAATCAGCCTAAAATTTCCCATCTTTTGCTTTACTCCTTTCTTAAACA
>NW_025206697.1:0-4781 GCF_004010195.1 Chiloscyllium plagiosum | reverse complement strand
GAGAGAGGGGTTACTGAGTGACAGTGTGAGGGAGCTGGATTAATATCAGTACAGACACAGTCAGTAACACGGGGCACTGAGGGGAGAGAGAGGGGTTACTGAGTGACAGTGTGAGGGAGCTGGATTAACATCAGTCCAGATACAGTCAGTAACACAGGATGCGGGGGGGGAGGCGTTACTGAGTAACAGTGTGAGGGAGCTGGATTAACATCAGTACAGACACAGTCAGTAACACAGGACACTGGGAGAGAAAGGGGTTACTGAGTGACAGCTTGAGGGAGCTGGATTAACATCAGTAGAGATACAGCCAGTAACACAGGGGGCTGGTGTGGGGAGGGGTTCCTGAGTGACAGTCTGAGGGATGGGATTAGCATCAGTCGAGATAATTCAGTAACACAGGGCTCTCGGGGAGTGAGGTTACTGAGTGACAGTGTGAGGGAGCTGGATTAATATCAGTACAGACACAGTCAGTAACACGGGGCACTGAGGGGAGAGAGAGGGGTTACTGAGTGACAGTGTGAGGGAGCTGGATTAACATCAGTCCAGATACAGTCAGTAACACAGGATGCGGGGGGGGAGGCGTTACTGAGTAACAGTGTGAGGGAGCTGGATTAACATCAGTACAGACACAGTCAGTAACACAGGACACTGGGAGAGAAAGGGGTTACTGAGTGACAGCTTGAGGGAGCTGGATTAACATCAGTAGAGATACAGCCAGTAACACAGGGGGCTGGTGTGGGGAGGGGTTCCTGAGTGACAGTCTGAGGGATGGGATTAGCATCAGTCGAGATAATTCAGTAACACAGGGCTCTCGGGGAGTGAGGTTACTGAGTGACAGTGTGAGGGAGCTGGATTAACATCAGTACAGACACAGTCAGTAACACAGGGCGCTGGGGGGGGAGAGGGGTTACTGAGTGACAGCATGAGGGCGCTGGATTAACATCAGTACAGATACAGTCAGTAACACAGGGCGCTGGTGGGGGAGAGGGGATACTGAGTGACAGTGTGAGGGAGCTGGATTAACATCAGTACAGGTACAGTCAGTAACACAGGGCGCTGGGGAGGGAAGAGAGAGGTTACTGAGTGACAGTATGAGGGAGCTGGATTAACATCAGTACAGATACCGTCAGTAACACACGGCTCTCGGGGAGAGAGGTTACTGAGTGACAGTGTGAGCGAGCGGGATTAGCATCAGTAGAGACACAGTCAGTAACACTGGGCTTTGGGGGGGAGAGGGGTTACTGAGTGACAGTGTGAGGGAGCTCGCTTAACATCAGTACAGATACAGTCAGTAACACAGGGCTCTGGTTGGCAGAGGGGTTACTGAGTGACAGTGTGATGGCACTGGTTTAACATCAGGAGAGATACATTTAGTAACACAGGGCACTGGGACAGTCAGTAACACAGGGCGCTGGGGAGGGGGGAGAGAGGTTACTGAGTGACAGCGTGAGGGAGCTGGATTAACCTCAGTACGGATACAGTCAGTAACACAGGGCGCTGGGGACGGGGGAGAGAGGTTACTGAGTGACAGCGTGAGGAAGCTGGATTAACATCAGTACAGACACAGTCAGTAACACAGGGCACTGAGGGGGAGAGGTGTTACTGAGTGACAGTGTGTGGGAGCTGGATTAACATCAGTACAGACACAGTCAGTAACACAGGACACTGGGGGAGAAAGGGGTTACTGAGTGACAGCTTGAAGGCGCTGGATTAACATCAGTAGAGATACAGCCAGTAACGCAGGGGGCTGGTGTGGGGAGGGGTTCCTGAGTGACTGTCTGAGGGATGGGATTAGCATCAGTCGAGATAATTCAGTAACACAGGGCTCTCGGGGAGTGAGGTTACTGAGTGACAGTGTGAGGGAGCTGGATGTTACTGAGTGTCAGTGTGTGGGAGCTGGATTAACATCAGTACAGACACAGTAACACAGGGCACTGAGGGGAGAGAGGGGTTACTGAGTGACAGTGTGAGGGAGCTGGATTAACATCAGTACAGACACAGTCAGTAACACAGGGCACTGAGGGGAGAAAGAGAGAGGGGTTACTGAGTGACAGTGTGTGGGAGCTGGATTAACATCGGTACAGACACAGTCAGTAACACAGGGCACTGAGGGGAGAGAGAGAGGGGTTACTGAGTGACAGTGTGTGGGAGCTGGATTAACATCAGTACAGAAACAGTCAGTAACACAGGGCACTGGGGGGGAGAGGGGTTACTGAATGACAGTGTGAGGGAGCTGGATTAACATCAGTACACTTACAGTCAGTTACTCAGGCCTCTTGGGGGGCAGGGAGTGGAATGGGGCTTACTAATGGGGAGTGTGACGGAGCTGGATTAACATCACAGAAGAAAAACAACTTACATCCCCGGAACAGGTCCTTCGGCCCTCCAATCCTGAGCCGATGCAAATGTACTTTCTAAACCTGATGCCCAGTTCCTAAACATCTGTATCCCTCTGCTCCCCACCTACTCATGCATCTGTTCAGCACACACCTTAAATGAATCTACCGTGCCTGCCTCTACCACCTCTGCTGGCAAAGCGTTCCAAGCGCCCACCACCCTCTGTGTAAAGTACTTGCCGCGTGTATCCCCCTTAAACTTTCCACCTCTCACCTTGAACGCGTGACCTCTGATTATTGAATCCCACACCCTGGGAAAATGCTTATGTCTATCTACCCTGTCCATACCCTTCATGATTTTGTAAACCTCAATCAGGTCCCCCCTCTATCTCCTTTTTTCTAGTGAAAACAATCCTAACCTATTCAACCTCTCTTCATAGCTCACACCTTCCATACCAGGCAACATCCTCGTAAACCTTCTCTGCACCCTCTCCAAAGCGTCCACATCCTTTTGGTAATGTGGCGACCAGAACTGTACACAGTATTCTAAATGCGGCCGAACCAATGTCTTGTACAATTTTAACATGACTTGCCAGCTCTTATACTCAATACCCCATCCAATGAAGGCAAGTATACCATATGCTTTCTAATGGACCTGAACTCCCAGATCTCTCTGCTCATCAATTTTTCCCAAGGCTCTTCCATTTACAGTATAGTTCACTCTAGAATTAGACTTCCCAAAATGCATCACCTCACATTTGCCTGGATTGAATTCCATCTGCGACTTCTCTGCCCAACTCTCCAGTCTATCTCTATCCTCCATGTCTAATGGTCTTGCTTTCTTCCTTGCTTCGTGTGCATAATGCAATTGATGGACCCAAAACGGCCTTTGTACCTCCGAGTTGGTGACTCTGTGGTTATTACCTCTGCCTCACAGCACCACGGAGCCGGGTTCAATTCCACCCTTGAAGCGACTGTCTGTGTGGAGTTTGGACATTTTTCCCCCTTGTGTCTGTGAGGGTTTCCACCGGGTGCTCCAGTTTCCTCAACCCCTCCCCCCGGTCCAGATATGTTTAGGTTAGGTGGATTGGCCATGTTAAATTACCCATGGTGCCCAGGGATGTGCAGGTTAGGGTGGATTGGCCATGCTCAATTACCCATAGTGCCCAGGGCTGTGCAGGCTGGGTGGGTTAGCCCAGGGAAGTGCAGGGTTATAGGGCTAGGCAGTTAGGTCTGGGATGCTGCTCGGAGGATTGGTGTACACTGGTTAGGCCGAATGGCCTGCTTCCACACTACGGGGATTCTGCTCTTGCTCCCTGCTACAACAAAGAAGGGTTCTGCCAGAGTGGACCAGCTGAACCCATTTCCTCCCACCGAGCCAGAGTTAGCAGGAGAAAGGGGGGACGTGGTGGGGGGGTGGGTTGTGGAGAGGCGAGTCTGGGTGAGTGTGACGGAACGGAGAGTGGGACTCGGGACTCTGCTTTCGGCACAACAGACTAGGGGTGGGGGATTGGTGGGGGAGGCGTCTGGTCGACAGGAACTCAGAACAAAATGTCTGCTGTTGTCCATTCTGAGTTTCCATCCTGTGCTTTGTTTTTCTGTCGACTCCTTTCCCAGGGCTTTCGATGAGGAGAGACACTTGAGGAGAGACATCTCAAAGCAGACGCCCACCTCAGACTCTGACTGGCCATCGAGTGGATTCGCCCACGCCTGCCCACCCTTGCCCGTTGAGAGAAATGAGCGCCTGTGGAAGGGTAGACGGGACTGAGCGAGCGTACCCAAGTGAGAGCGCTCGACAGAGTTGACTGCGGATGAGGGCTTCCCCTCTCCGTGACGTGGACTGAGCGAGCGTTCGCCGGGAGACGGTGTCGCTGGCCCGGTTTGTGGTTGAGGCGGTGACTGGCCCGGTCCTGAAGGCCCCATGGAGAAACCGTGGAAGTGTGGCGACTGCGGGAAGGGCTTCGACTACCCCTACCAGCTGGAGGCTCACCGGCGCGGTCACACCGGGGAGCGGCCGTTCACCTGCTCCGCCTGTGGCAAGGGCTTCACCCAGTCCTCCCACCTACTGACCCACCGGCGGGTCCACACCGGAGAGCGGCCCTTCGGCTGCCCCGAGTGCGGCAAGGCCTTCACCCACTCGTCCCCGCTACGCACCCACCGCCTCATCCACACGGGCGAGCGGCCTTTCAAGTGCGCCGAGTGCGGGGACAGTTTCAAGAGCTCGGCGGAGCTGCTGAGGCACCGGCGGGTGCACACGGGCGAGAGGCCCTTCGCCTGCCCCGAGTGCGGCAAGGCCTTCACCCAGTCGTCAGACCTGCTGACCCACCGGCGGGTGCACACCGGCGAGCGGCCCTTCTCCTGCCCCGAGTGCGGCAAGGCCTTCACCCTGGCGGGGAACCTGGCAAGGCACCGGCGGGTCCACACCGGGGAGCGGCCCTTCGCCTG
>NW_025206696.1:9083-12000 GCF_004010195.1 Chiloscyllium plagiosum | reverse complement strand
GTAGAAAGCTGAGGTAGTACAGATGTTCTACACTACACTCCGTTTTGGGAAAGGTCCTGAAGAGTGGCGAGTGAGACCAGGATAATGAAACTGAGAATAAATTACTAGAAATGATGCAAGTCAAACCAATAATCACTTGAAATAGTTTATTTTAATTATCAAAACTCTGTTGGTTTTTCCCTTTTGTGGAATATGGATATTTTGTGGAATATGGACACAGGAACAGGCCCTGAGGCGCATCAAGCCTGAGCCAATTCCTAGCCCTTATTTAAACCTGCTACTTATTATCCATGTGAGGTTTCTAACCCTCTGGTTGTCTACAGTCCACATCTATCAAGATGCGCCTTAAATATTGCTAACATACCTGCTTCCTCCACCTCTACTGGTAATGTGTTCGTGCCCTATGTTTTCACAGGGACATGCCTAATCAGCTGCTCTTCAAAAGACTCCCACATCTCAGATGTGGATTTGCCCTCAAGCAGCCACTCCACTCCACATTCTCCAATTCTTGCCTAATTCAGTTATAGTTGGCGTTCTCCAAATTTGACACCTTCATCCAAGATCCACTGTTATCCTTATCCACAAGTATCTGAAAACGTATAGAATTATGATCCCTTTCATTGATGTGTTCAGACACGTTATGATGTGTCTGGAGCAGATGGGATTTGCACCTTTTGGTCTCAAGGTGGGGACATTTCCACTGTGCCCAAAAGCCTGTTTGTTTTTAAACAGGATAATTAGTGGAGTGCCACAGGGGTTAGTGCTAGGGCAACACTTATTTAAAGCATACAGGAAATCCTCTATATTCATTAAATCATAAATTGTGAATTCACCCATCCACACCCAAAAATAAATAACAAAAATCAACATCAAGGAAAATTTACATCTGCAATGCTTTTAACTATTTTAATCTATTTTTAATGAGCTCCGCTGTCATGAATTTCATCATTTGTGGTGGTTCTCTGGAATGGAGCCCTCGTGGATGTAGAGGAATGACTTGCCAAAGGAAAGTGAAAGGTACTAAAGTCAAGTTTGCAGATGAGACTAAAATAATTGTGAGGATGAGACAGCCTGCAGAGTTTATCAAATGGGAAAAAACATGATGGATTATGATGTAGGAAGAATGGAGCCCTCGTGGATGTAGAGGAATGACTTGCCAAAGGAAAGTGAAAGGTACTAAAGTCAAGTTTGCAGATGAGACTAAAATAATTGTGAAGATGTGAGGATGAGACAGCCTGCAGAGTTTATCAAATCGGAAAAAACGTGATGGATTATGATGTAGGAAAATGTGAGGTTATACACTTGGGCAGGAAGAATAAAAGAGCTGAATATTGTTTAAATGAAGAAGACATGAAGAAAGCTACAGAACAAAGGGATCTGGGAGTTTATATTTATGAATCTCTCAACTAGCAAGTTCAGATAATAGAGAAGGCAATGGAATGTTAACCTTCCATTTCAAGGGAAATGGAGTATAAAAGTAGTGAGCGTTTGCTAAAACCAAACAAAGCATTAATCAGGTTCCACCTGGAATACGGTAAACAGTTTTGCACCCCTTTAAGGAAAGATATATTGGCATTAGAGGGAGGCTAATCAGTCTGATAATAGGTATGGAGGAACTGTCTTCGAGGTAGAGTACTGTACTTGTTGGCATTTAGATGAATGAAAGACAACTTTATTGAAACATACAAGATGCTTAGGATTTGACAGGTTGGATGTGGAAATGTTTTTTCTTGTTGGACAGTCTTGGACCAACATAATCTCTGAATAAGAGGGGACACGTTTTAAGAAGGATAAGGAATTTCTTTGGAGGCTGGCATTAAGTATATTCAAGATTGAAATATCCAGATCAAATATGTGGGCAGTGTTAAGGGTTGTGGGGAAGTTAAGGGTATTAAGGGAATTAAGGGCTGTGGTGCAAAGGCAGCAAAGTGGAGTTGAGGATTATCAGATGAGCCACTATTTCATTGGCACAGTATACCACATGGGCTGAATGGCCTACTTATACATCTTATGATGCAGGATTTGAATGTAAATAGTGTAAAGAGCACATGGCACTGCAGGTTAAAATGGGCGGCACGGTGCTCAGTGGTTAGCACTGCTGCCTCACAGCACCAGGGTCCCAGGTTCGATTCCAGCCTGGGCGACTATCTGTGTGGAGTTTGCACATTCTCCCCGTGTCTGCGTGGGTTTCCTCAGGGTGCTCCGGTTTCCTCCCACAGTCCAAAGATGTGCAGGTCAGGTGAATTGGCCATGCTAAATTACCCATAGTGTTAGGTGCATCAGTCAGAGGGAAATGGATCTGAGTGGGTTGCTCTTCGGAGGGTCGGTGTGGACTGTTTGAGCCGAAGGACCTGTTTCCACACTGTAGGGAATCTAATCAAATCTAATCTAAACCACCATTGGTGTATATCCAAGTCTCCATATCATGGTGAAGGATAATGAACAGATAATCTACTTTGGTTAAGGGATAATCAGTTACCAGGCTAGAGTGAATGAAACATAGTTGTTTAAGCAGGTTGATTAAAATAATGACACACCTCCCAGGCAGGTGGTGGCAGGTTCACCACCAATGTGCCACGCTTCTCTTTGGAATTAAGTTGATGTCTAAACAGGTTGAATAAAATGGTGACACACATTTGGAGCAGATGGGACTTGAACTTGGCCTCTGAGGTAAGACTCTATCATTACTCCACAAGAGCCCTTGAAGTTAAGTTTATTGTTAGAGGTAGTACTAGTATAATTTAAAATGAAATCAAGAGGTGCTATTTCTTAGTGGTGTAGAAACTTGAACACCCCTCTTCAAACAGCTGGTTTTGCTGGATCATTTGAAATATCAATAGATTTTTGGCTGTGGAGCAGAGAGAATAATAGGATTAAGGTATGGGTCAGCCTCGATGCCATTTTATGGCAGCACAGG
>NW_025206696.1:0-1560 GCF_004010195.1 Chiloscyllium plagiosum | reverse complement strand
AATACGCCCACATGCAATGAAAAGCGATTAAATAAATTGAAAGTTTTATGGTCCATCCATCAGTAACGCTCGTCCTTTACATCCAAACTGAGTAAATGCTCACGTTTATTGTGATATGAAAAGGGATGTAACGAAGGGGTTAACTGAGCCTATTTGTACAGTGACTGTGATTAATGCCGATCTCCATGGATTTTAATTATCCCAGTGGAGAGTTCCCATTTTTAATGATAAATGAGCTCCGTACAATGTGTTATTCCATTGTATGGGTGGGAGCATCACCGACAGCACTAACAGAGATCAGTACCTCCAGTGAGAAGGGCAGGAGAGATCAGTATCTGAGAACATTAGACTGGAATGTTCCAACAATGGATCAGTATCTGAGAACATTAGACTGGAATGTTCCAACAATGGATCAGAATCTGCAGATATTAGACTGGAATGTTCCAACAATGGATCAGGATATGCGGACATTAGACTGGAATGTTCCAAAAATGGAACGGAGTTTATCCAATGATTTTTCTGTCCTTTCTACATTTTATGATCGGTTGTCATTATCATTGCGGATCTATTTTGCTCTTTGCATTATTCAATACTTTTATTATCCTCTCCTGTCTATCGTTGGTCTCCCTGGTAAGTCTCACTCTCCAGCTATTTTATTCTACAAACCAGTTATGACTTCATTACTGTTCTTTCATATAGTCTTCACTTCTTACCACCATTATTGATCCTGTTGAGACTCTGAATCCAGATATTCTCTCTGCAGACTACTACAAACTGCATCAGGGAACTTGTTCAATTACTGTCTCCCTCCTTGCTTCTGGCAGTGTTACTCATGGGTCTCCATGTTAACCTACTGATTTTCAGCGGTGACCCATTGCCTCACTACCTTTGCTATTTAAATATTGGGAGCATGGGTGTCACGGTGACAAACTCCGTTTCCTTCATCTGACTACATACCCGACATGTCCAAGAGCTTTTTAAAATACAAATGTGGGATTTAGGCACCGCTGGCTGTCCAGTATTGATAGCCCATCCCAATTTGCCTTTGAGAAGGTGGTGGTGAGCTTGCCTTCTTCAATCGCTGCAGTTCACTTGCTGTGGGTTGATCCATAATGCCGGTAGGGAGGGAATTTCAAGATCTTGACCCAACTACTGTGAAGGAACAGTGTCGTGCCAGAACACTGGAGGAGAGCAAATGTTGCCCTCTTGTTCAAGAAGGGGAGTAGACCAGTGAGCCTTACTTTGATTGTGGGCAGAGTATTGGGCAAGGTTACAAGAGATAGGATTTATAAAAGTCTCGAGAGGAATAAGTTGATTATGGATGGTCAACACGGTTTTGTTAACTGTACGTTGTGCCTCACAAACCTTATTGAATTCTATGAGAAGGTGACCAAACAGGTGGATAATGGTAAAGCGGCTGTTTGGTGGATATGTATTTTAGTGAGGCTTTTGTTAAGGTTTCCCCACGGTAGGCTATTACACAAAATGCAGAGGCATGGGATTGAGGGCGTTTTAGCGGTTTGGATCAGAAAATGGCGAGTTAAAAGCAGACAGAGGGTG
>NW_025206695.1:10705-12000 GCF_004010195.1 Chiloscyllium plagiosum | reverse complement strand
TAACCACCTGGCAACAGACCTATTAATAGGCTGAAGTTGCCGTTTGCAAAGAAAGGGCAGATTGATTCTTTCTGCTCATGTCATTACCTTTTAAATTCAGAACATGTTGGTTTTAGGTCAAGAAACTGACATGCAATCCAAGGGGGCAGGTTTAAGTGACTGCCTGACTCTTGCTATCATGAATGAATAAGAAATCTATTCACGAATTTTGCTCTAGTATTTGGAATAAATGGAGCAACAATAAATCACTAAATAAGTCCATTCTTATGGCGTATTATACATTCATAGACTCCCTACAGTGTGGAAAGCAGGCTATTTGGCCCATTGAATCCATACTAACCCTCGGAAGAGCATCCCACTCAGACCCACTCAATCCTTGTAACTCTGCATTTTTCATGGCCAATCAACGTAGCTAGCACATCTCTGGACACAATGGGCAATTTAGCATGGTCAATCCATATAACCTGCACATCTCTGGACTGTGGGAGGAAACTGGAGCACCCAGAGGAACCCTATACAAACACAGGGAGAATGTACAAACTCCACACAGATGGTCATCTCAGGGTGGAATCAAACCCAGGTCCTGGATGCTGTGAGTCAGCAGTGCTGACCACTGAGCCACTTTACTGTTAGAACATAGAACATAGAAAAGTACAGCACAGAACAGGCCCTTCAGCCCACGATGTTGTGCCGACCATTGATCCTCATGTATGCACCCTCAGATTTTTGTGACCATATGCATGTCCAGCAGTCTCTTAAATGTCCCCAATGACCTTGCTTCCACAACTGCTGCTGGCAACGCATTCCATGCTCTCACAACTCTCTGTGTAAAGAACCCGCCTCTGACATCCCCTCTATACTTTCCTCCAACCAGCTTAAAACTATGACCCCTTTAATTAGCCATTTCTGCCCTGGGCAATAGTCTTTGGCTTTCGACTCTATCTATGCCTCTCATTATCTTGTATACCTCAATTAGGTCCCCTCTCCTCCTCCTTTTCTCCAATGAAAAAAGTCCGAGCTCAGTCAACCTCTCTTCATAAGATAAGCCCTCCAGTCCAGGCAGCATCCTGGTAAACCTCCTCTGAACCCTCTCCAAAGCATCCACATCTCTCCTATAATAGGGCGACCAGAACTAGACGCAGTATTCCAAGTGCGGTCTAACCAAAGTTGTTTCGAGCTGCAACAAGATCTCACGACTCTTAAACTCAATACCACTGTTAATGAAAGCCAAAACACCATATGCTTCTCTTCACAACCCTGTCCACTTGGGTGGCCATTTTAAAGGATCTATGTAC
>NW_025206695.1:0-3711 GCF_004010195.1 Chiloscyllium plagiosum | reverse complement strand
GATGTGGGAAAGAGAGCTGGGTGTTGAAGTTTCCTCAGAGGCATGGGAGGATATTTGGGAGAATGCAAGGAAGATATCAATTTGCAATAGGACCCATGCTTTACAGTTGAAGATTCTCCACAGGGTCCACTTAGGGAATGCGGAGCTCCAAGCACTCATACCATCACATTGACTAAATGTGTAACTACTGTGCAGGTGCACGGAGCACTCATTGATTTTGAACTGGGGTTTAGTGATGGTGAGAGGGATGCCAGATGCCAGGGAAAACAGAACTCAGAAGCTGGAGTCTAAAGACAGCCCAGGACTTGAGCAGGAGTAATGCAAGGAGCCGGGAGGCCCTAGCCCCCTCTGCCTTCCTTCCATACTTCCCCGAACCCAGTTCTCTTTCTGTTCCTCCAAACCCACACCAGCTCTATCTACATCCCACCCTAATCAAGATATTTTTGTGTCAGTCTTCAAGAGAGACGATAGAAGTAGCATCCCCAAAATACCTAAATTAGGAATTGAGAGGGAGGATGGAACTCAAAACAATTACAATTACCAGGGAGATAGGACTAAATAAATTGTTGGAACTGTGACTTGACAAGTCTCTAGGTCCTGATGGATTTAATCCTAGGGTCTTAAAAGAAGTAGCCAGTCGATGCATAGGTTTTAATTTTCCAAAACGTATTAGATAGAGGGAAGTTTCCCTTAGATTGGAAAATAGTTATTCTAACTCCTTTATTCAAAATGGGAGGGAGGCAGATAGCAGGAAACTACAAGCCACTTAGCTTAACATCTGCCAAAGGGAAAATGTTAGCATTATAACAGGGCGCTTGCATAAATTCAAGGTAGTGAGGCAGAGTCAACATGGTTTTATCAAAGGTTAATCATGTTTAACTAATATGTTGGGGTTCTTTACAGAAGTAACTTGTGCTGTAGATAAAGAGCATTTCGATTTCCGGAAGGCATTTGGTAAGGTGTCACATCAAATGTTATTGTGAAAAATAAAAGCTCATGAAGTACAGTGTAACATATTGGCATGGATAGAAGAAGTCTGTGTAGTTGAGCTGATCAAATATGTCTTCACTGCAGAAGACACTAGTAACATCCAATACATACTTGGATATACTTAAGACATACTTAAGAGGTAAAAGAAAGAGATGAACTTAAAACGATGACATTACTCTGTCTCTCTCTCTCTCTCCCTCCTTTCTTGATTAGAGAAGTTATGTTCACTATTTTCCAATCTGATAGGACTTTTCCTGAATCGAAGGAACTAAATAAAAATAACAATACATTTGCTATCTCCACAGTCACTTCTTTCATAACAAAAAATAAATTTTAAAAATAATGGATATGGGATATGTCAGCCTTTAATTCTAATAGTTTCTCAGTATTCTTTCTCTGATGATTGTAATTGTTTTAAATTCCTCTCCTCCTTTCACCTCTTGATTTGCAAGTTAATTTGATTTCCCTTTCTATACACATCTGAAAATGGAGTGGGCAGAAGCAGGTGGAAACTGCATAATTCATGACTTTTGTTTTCCAAACCTCTTTGGAAATATTGCAACAGTTTGTAAATACATTCACGAAATATGGTCTCAGTTAGTTGTCTTTACTTTTTAAAGCCATGTTAAATAATAGAGGTTGCTTTTATTTTCACATCCACCAATCCCTCCCCTAACCCTGTATTTTTTTGCAGTCCACCTAAGTGAATTTGCAGAGAAAATGGAATGACAGCCTCACTGATCTTTTCCTTTACAATAAGTAAATTGGCAGGGGCAGGAACACCTTACAAAGCTAGCTGGGTCCTCTGACTGTACAGAGCAGGTTACACGAAAAACTGTTTTTTTTCTGATGTCTTATAGTGGGGAAGTTTCTGTGTTAAACGAATCCTATCAGAATTTATTGGCAGCTTCAAATCCTAAGTAATTATTTTTTCTTATTTTCACATCCATTGGGCTGCTAAGAAGCCTTCAGTCTTGCCTTCCCTCGACTGACTCCCAACTTCATTCTCCCATGGTCTAACCATGATTCCACTTCTTCAGCCGTATGCTGCACTAGCGAGTTTTGAGAAGATTTGTAGCTCAGGTTGAGGTTCTGGATGTAGTTTCACTCGCTGAGCTGGAAGGTCCATTTTCAGACGTTTCGTCACCATACTAGGTAACATCGTCAGTGAGCCTCTAGACGAAGCACTCCTGATGATTCCTACTTTCTATTTATATGTTTGAGTTTCTTTGGGCTGGTGGTGTCATTTCCTATGATGATGTCATTTCCTATGGTGATGACATTTCCTGTTCTTTTTCTCAGGAGGTGGTAAAAGTGATCCAAGTCAATGTGATTGTTGATAGAGTTCCAGTTGGAATAACGTGCTTCTAGGAATTCTCGTGCATGTCTCTGTTTGCTTGTCCTAGGATGGATGTGCTGCCCAGTCAAAGTAGTGTCCTTTCTCATCAGTATGTAAGGATACTAGTGAGAGAGGGTAATGTTGTTTTGTGGCTAGTTGATGCTCATATATCCTGGTGGCTAGTTTTCTGCCTGTTTGTCCAATATAGTTACAGTTCTTGCACGGTATTTTGTAAATTACATTAGTTTTGCTTGTTCCTTATAGGGTCTTTCTTTAATTTACATTCCATCAGTCTATGCACCCATTACTTACATTATTACCCTTGATATTTTTTACTGCTTCTCCAACTCCCCCATTTTAGATAAAAGTCTTGAAATTGGCAATCTTGAACGTAGGTCTGATTCAGGCAGGAGTCAACTTTCAGTGGAATTATTCTATTAGTCCATGGGATGGAAGTGTAACTGGTCGTCCTTGAGAAGGCTGTACTTGTGTAAATGATATTTGTCTTCTTGAACAATATGTTGTGGTCACACCCATAGACACACTAGAAAGGGAGATCCAGGATTTTGAGCCAAAAACAGTGAAGGAATTGTAAGGCAGTTCCAAGTCAGAATGGTATATAATGGAAGGGAATTTGCAGCTGGTGGTGTTCTGTGTGTATGCTGCTTTTGTTCTTCTGGCTGGTAGAAGTAGCAAGTTTGGAAGGTTCTGTTGAACTACTTAATGCATCTTGTAGATGGTGAACACTGATGCCACTGTGTATCAGTGATGGAGGAAGTGAATGAGCAGTAAATGGGGTGTCAATCAAGTGGGTTACCCTGCATTTGATAAGGTTCCCCATGGTAGGCTCATTCATAAAGTCAGGAAGGATGGGATACAGGGAGAATTGGCTATCTGGATTCAGAATTGATTGGCTGACAGAAGGCAGAGAGTGGTTGTAGATGGGAAGTATTCTGCCTGGAGGTCAGTGTTGAGTGGGGTCCCGCAGGGCTCTGTTTTTGGGCCTCTACTCTTTGTAGTTTTTATAAATAACTTGGATGAGGAGGTTATGGGGTGGGTTAGTAAATTTGCAGATGACACAAAGGTTGGATGTGCCGTTGATAGTATCAAGGGCTATTGCAGGCTGCAGCGCGACATAGACAGGATACAGAGCTGGGCTGAGAAATGGCAGATGGAGTTCAACCTGGATAATTGCAAAGTGATGCATTATGGAAGGTCAAACTCAAATGATGAATATAGGATTAAAGACAGGATTCTTGGCAATGTGGAGGAACAGAGGGATCTTCAAGTTCAAGTACATAGATCCCTCAAAGTTGCCACCCAAGTGGATAGGGTTGTTAAAAAAGCATATGGTATTTTGGCTTTCAATAACAGGGGGATCG
>NW_025206694.1:9791-12000 GCF_004010195.1 Chiloscyllium plagiosum | reverse complement strand
TTAATTAATATACTCTATTCAACTGAAATAACATAGTTGTTAAGTTCTACTTTCAATTTTGGGATAGTTATTTGCCTGTCGAATTTTAGCACGGGGTGAATCTTTTCTGTGTTGCTTGCTTATATTAGCAGAGGAGTTTACCCCATGTCATAAAATTCCACAGTAATGAGTTCCACAGAATCACCAAGCTTTGGCTGAAAAATATCCTCCTAATCTCAGTTCAAAAGGGTGATCCATTCACTCTGAGGCTGTGCCCATGTTTTCTAGTATGTTATACGAGGTGAAATACGTTCTCTACGTTGACTCTATTCAGACCTCTCAACATTCTATAAATTTCAATCACATGGAGTCGTTGAGTTCAACAACACGGAAACAGACCGTTTGTTCTAATCAGTCCATGCTGACAATGTTCAGAACCGAAAGTAGTTCCACCTCCACTTAACCCATAACCCTTAAACCTTTTCTATTCATTCATTTATCCAAATGCCTTTTAAACTTTGCAACTGTATTCACATTGACTACATCCTCAGGAACTTCATTCCACACAGGAAACACGCTCTGTGTAAAGTAATAAGTGCCCGACTGTCTTTTTATAAATCTATCGCCTCTGATCTTAAACATATGCCCACTTGGCATGGAACACCCAAGCCGAAGGAAAAGACAGTTGCACTTGATATAATCCATACCCTTCAGAATTTTTTACTTTACCTCTGTCGGGCTACCCTAACCTCCCTGTGAAAGAACTCCCCATCTATCCAGCCTCCGCTTCTAACTCATCCCCTCCATTCCGACCAAATTCATGGTAAGTCTCTTCAGAATTATCTTCAGCTTAATAATATTCTTCCCAAAACAGGGCAGCCAGAACTGGACACAATACCCCAGAAGAGGTCTCATCAACAACCTGTACAACCTCAACATGTCGTCATAATTCCGACACAAAACAGCCTGTGCAATGAAGGTGAGCACACTAACAGCCTTTTTAACCAACCTGACTACATGTGGCCCAAACGTCAAAGAATTAGGTCACTGAACCACGAAGTCTCTCCGTTCTACAGCACTATTCAAGGCAGTACTTTTAATTGTACAAGTCTTACATCCCCTTTTTTCCAAAATGCAGAACCTTATATTTAACCATTTTAATGTCTAGCTGCTAGTCCACAACGCATAGACCGAAGTGATCAATATATCTTTCAAACATAGATAACCTTCTTCCCTGTGTGTTATACTACCATGGAGAGTCATTGTCTCCTATAGCACAAAGACTGACTCTTTTGGCCCACACTGATTCATGCCGATCAAAATGCCTGTCCACACTAACTGCATTTCCCTGGATTTGGCCCATATCTTTCTAATCCTTTCCTATCCATGTAATTGTCGAAATGCCTATGAAATGTTGTTTATGTACACACTTCAACCACTTTAACCAGTGTCTAATTCCATATGTGAACACCAGTTTAGGTGTTCTCTGCAAATTGCCTATCCCTGCCATTGAAATTCTCAGCTAAATCATTTCTACAAATGACAAACAAAAGAGACAACACTGATCACTTTGGAACACAGATGGTCGCAGTCTTTACTCTGAAAATAAAAGCTCTCCACGACCTCATGCTTCCTCTGGTTGTTAAGTTCATTTTGTATCCAATTGGCAAGCTCACTCTGAACCCCATGGGATTTAACTTTACTCATTAGTCTACCTTGCAGAACCCTGTCAAATGTTTTCCTTAAGTCCAGCTAAACAATGTCTAACATATGGCCTCATCAATCTTCTTGACTATTTGATCAAAAATTCAAACATATATAAGAGACGCAGTTTCCATCTCACAGAATCACGCTGACGATCCCTAATCGATCCTTCCCTCTCAAAATGCTATCTTTCAGAATCACATCCAACAACCTGCCCACCACCAAGGTCAGACTCATAGGGCAACAATTTCCGGGACTTTTGTGGTTAGTTTGTGTTCATGTATTCTGGCAAAACAAACGATATTTAGAAATATCGTACAAGGACTGTAACAAACATTACATTGGACAAACAGGCAGAGAACTAGCCACCAGGATACATGAAGACCAACTAGCCACAAAAGGACAGGACCCTCTCTCACTAGTATCCTCACATACGGATGAAGAAGGACAACACTTTGACTGGGCGAACACGTCCATCCTCGGACAAGCCAACCAAAGACACGCACGAGAATTCCTAGAAGAATGG
>NW_025206694.1:0-548 GCF_004010195.1 Chiloscyllium plagiosum | reverse complement strand
GTTCAGCACTGTCCTCATGACCTGTCCTACCTGACAATCTCCCTTCCCACCTTTCTGCTTCACCCTCCCCTCTGACCTAACACATCCATCCCTGCCCCCATTCATCTATTATACTCTTTGCTCCATTCCTGATGAAGGGCTTTTGCCCGAAACGTCGATTTTCCTGCCCCTCGGATGCTGCCTGACCTGCTGTGCTTTGCCAGCACTACTCTAATGAAAACCAAACAATCCATTTACATTTCAATTTCTATATCCTTTGATCCTCTATGGCATTCTAATGGCCTACTGAACAATGTGTGCAGCATAGATGTTCTGCACTCTAAAACCAAAAGGTGGTGAACAGACTTGAAGATATTGATGTTAAAATGATTTTTTTGTGGTACCAGGAAGGTACTTCCCTAGAATAACTTAGGTTCTGGGCCTTGGGCTCCCAACCTTTCCATGATCACAAAATTTCCGAGATCCTAATTTTATCTTGGCTGGTTATCCTCTGCACTGCTCAATGTGACATCAGTCAGGGACTAATAGGATGCATTGGGATGCCTCTC
>NW_025206693.1:9755-12000 GCF_004010195.1 Chiloscyllium plagiosum | reverse complement strand
TCCCCCATCTCTTGCGGCTCCACACAAAGGCGGCCTTGCTGATCTTTGAAGGGCCCTATTCTCTCCCTAGTTACTCTTTTGTCCTTAATGTATTTGTAATAACCCTTTGGATTCTCCTTAACTTTATTTGCCCAAGTTATCTCATGTCCTCTTTTTGCCCTCCTGATTTCCCTTTTGAGTATACTCCTACTGCCTTTATACTCTTCTCAGGATTCACTCGATCTATCCTGTCTATACCTGACATATGCTTCCTTCTTTTTCTTAACCAACCATATTCTTTCTTAACCAAACCCTCTATTCTTCACACCCACCTAGGGTGGCCAGGACTAGGTGTAATAGTCTAGTTGAATAGCCAATGTGTTATGCAAATGTAACATAACATCCTTGCTTGTGTCTCTGCCACTATTGATAAAGACAAGGATACTATATACTTTAATGATTGCTCTTTTAACTTGTTCTTCCACCTTCAAAGATATCTGCACTATGAGTCAAGTTCCTTTGTTCCTGCAACCACTTTAGAATTAAACCCTTTACTTCATAGTGTCTCTTCATGTTCATTCAACCAAACAAAATCACATCACACTTATTCACATTAAATTTCCTCATCCGCCACACGTCCATCCATTTCACCAATCTACATCCTTTTGAAATTCTAAACTATCTTCCTCTCAGTTCACAATACTTCCAGTTGTGCCCTGTACACCAAGTTCTCTGCATATATCAGGAAGATCAAGGATCCTGACACCAATCCCTGGGAACTACATTGTAAGCCTTCCTCCAGTTCAAAAAAAGAAACTGTTTGTCATTATTCCAAGTTTCCTGCTGCTTAGCCAATTTCATTTCCATGTTGCCTTTTATTCTATGAACTTCAATTTTCTCACAGATATGGTGTGTGACATGTTATAAAATGCCATTTGAAAGTCACATACACCAGATCATCAGCATTATGCTGATTAATGTTCTCTGTTGCCCCATCAAAATAATGGCAGCAATGGAGGAGGCCTGGTGGCGTTAAGGCTAGACTGTTAATCCAAAGACCCAGCCAATGTTCTGGGGATCTGGGTTTGAATCCCACCACGGCAGATGGTGCAATTTGAATTCAATAAATATCTTGAATTAAGAGTCTAATGATAACCAGGAATCCATTGTTGACTGTTAGAAAAACACATTCAGTTCACAATTGTCCTTCAGGGAAGGAAACTGCCATCATTATCTGGTCCTGTCTGCATGTGATTCCAGACACACAGCAATGTGGTTGACTTTAACTGTCCTCTGGGCAATTAGGGATGGATAATAAATGCTGGCTTGGCCAGTGATGCCCTCATCCTGTGAATGAATAAAAAAAATGAGGTAAAAGCAGGTTGCTTTTAACAAATCAGAACACCTACTTTTGAGTGTCATATATCAACTTAAATGATCTGCAAATTTACTAGTTAGTAGTTCTCCCAGAATATATCTGATCTGGCTCAATATCGTTCTTTATATGTTAAATGCACTTTGAAAATAAATTAAACATAAATATAAACTTGCATTAACATAGTGCACAATAAAGAAATAAGTTAACATCGTGCATCATACAAAAATGAGATTTTTGACATTCAACAGCTGTTTTCAACAAATTATAGCTGTTCACAGAGACTTTGCTAAATCTACTGCAGCATAAAAATTATAGTCACATACCCACTTTAAAGTTCCAATACATTTTAATTTGCACTCACTTCAGACTATAGTTTAATGCATTTCACTCCAGCTAACATTAATTTGTCAATTTTTAATTGATATATCACAGCTGCCCTCCAGTAGACGAAAAAATAGTTTTCATATTGGATTCTGTGAGTGTCATTTTACAGTTCAGCAATTTGAACAGCTGGTGGCTGGCCATCCCTTTTTAATCACCTTTGAAAACACTGTGAACAAACTGCTTTGCATTTCAGATGGTATGTTTTGTAACTTGCAAATATTTAGCAATTTCTTAATGAAGTTACAGTTAGAATAAACAATTTATAGAAGAATTCGGTCTCTGTACATTTTCCAGACTGAGTTCTGATGTTGAGTCAAAAATCTGACTGTAATAGAGTCATCGAGTCATAGAGATATATAGCACGGAAACAGACCCTTCGGTCAAACTCATCAATGCCAATCATATATCCTAAATTGATCTAATCCCATTTGCCAGCACTTGGCCCATATCCCTCCAAACCCTTCCTATTCATATACCCATCCAGATGCCTTTTAAATGTTGTAA
>NW_025206693.1:0-1187 GCF_004010195.1 Chiloscyllium plagiosum | reverse complement strand
AGCCTTCCTCACTATCCACAACTCCACGAATTTTCGTATCATCTGCAAATTTACTGACCCACCCTTCGACTCCCTCATCCAAGTCATTAATAAAAATTACGAACAGCAGAGGACCCAGAACTGATCCCTGCGGAACTCCACTTGTAACTGGGCTCCAGGCTGAATATTTACCATCTACCACTACTCTCTGACTTCGACCGGTTAGCCAGTTTTCTATACAATTGGTCAAATTTCCCTCTATCCCATGCCTCCTGACTTTCCGCATAAGCCTACCATGAGGAACCTTATCAAATGCCATACTAAAATCCATGTATACTACATCCACTGCTCTACCCTCATCCACATGCTTGTTCACCTCCTCAAAGAATTCAATCAGACTTGTAAGGCAAGAGCTACCCTTCACAAATCCATATAATCTGCAGTAACCCTTAAACTCTCTTTAAATTCCCACATCTGTCAAGAAGTACATATCACTGCAAAGACCATTTTTGCTCCTTCACAATCTACAGACCCAGAAAATAACACTGTCTTATTCCTCTGCAAACACTGTCACAGGTTACATTAATAACTATGGCTTATATTTTAAGTTTAATCAAGAGACTTATCTCCAAAAACATAAAATCAACCCAACAGTTCCTCCAAGATTAGTTGTGAATTTCACTGTTTGTTAATTTTCCCAGATGCACTCCGATGTCCAGCGATACACGAATTCAAACAGCAAAGGCGGTAACTGTGCAGGTTCTCCCTCTTTCTCTCTCTCTCTCTCTCTCTCTCCCTCTCTCCCTCTCTCCTGCACTGTCCTCACCATGTGCTTCCTTTGTCTGCTCTTCTCCCTTTTAAACTGCTGTTTTTTTGACTTTTTTCTTCCAAAGTTCCAAAACAATGCAACAGCATATAAAACAGTAATTCTGCTCCTGGAATTCGAGGAAATCACCTCCAACACCTAAAATACCTCAAAAAAAGGAGCAGCTCTTATAGCCAGAAACTTTTCCCACCCTCCATCTTGGATTACCCAGAATCCCTTTTAGAACAATCGCCAACCCTGACGCAGCACTGCACACTTCACTGGCTAGCCCACCTCAGCCTACACTTGGTCAGTGTGGGGATTGAACCCACGACCTTGGTGTTATTAGCAGCACGCTCTAACCAGCTGAGCTAACCAGCCAACACACCAAGAAAGTGGCCCA
>NW_025206692.1:0-12000 GCF_004010195.1 Chiloscyllium plagiosum | reverse complement strand
GTTCAGCGGGGAATCAAGGATTATTGGGGAAAATGGGAATTTGGATTTCAAAACAAAACAGAGATCAGTCATCATCCTACTGAATGATGGAGCAGGTTCTGAAGGGCTGAATGGCCCTATTACTGCTTCAATCCAAACTGAGAGGAAATGACTTCACTCTGAGGGTGGTGAATCAGGTGAAGTTACAACCACAGAAGGCTGGGGAGGTCAGTCACAGGATATATTTAAAATTAAATAGATTTTTAAAGGGCAAATGTGTCAAGAGGCGTGGGGAGAGCAAGAGAATATGGAGAAAGGTAAGGATCAGCCATAATCCCCTGTCGGCAGAATGACCTAACGCACTGACCTTACTTTCATGTTTCCATGTCTATCTGCTGAGGAAAGTTCCAGCTGCCCTCCTGTTGCACCCGAAAGACAAGGCGAACTGGCAAAGAAGTCAGTATGAAAGGAAATGACAATTCCTGCTGACTGGGTTAGCAGCAGCATTTAAAAAAAAACACTGGAAAACAGAAAGTATGTATCAATCCATAGGATTCCAAGAAGACTTTGAAGTGACCTCACTGCCCCACGCGAACCATTGAAGAGATTTTTGCCACAACCTGCCCAGGGCGAAGGCCGTGACTACTCTCAGTGCAAAGGGACATAACTGGAAAGGGAAGCTGGATGTGAGCAGCAGGTTTGAATTACATTCTGCAGGCCATTTGTGAGCAAGAGAGATGGCTCCTCATGCCATGTGGCAATTCCACTGCTCCAGAAACATTACAATACAGTCAAATGGGGATTGTCCGTGATCTTCCCAACATGGAAGCGATTGTGGATGATCAGCTCATCTATTAATGTGGATACACAATGGAAGGAACACACTCTCCCATGCAAACATTCCCGATCCCTGAATACAGTGTAATCACTCGATCCTGATCACACACTCCCGATCTCTGAATGCAGTGTAATCACTCGATCCTGATCACACACTCCCTATCTCTGAATGTAGTGTAATCACTCGATCCTGATCACACACTCCCGATCTCTGAATGCAGTGTAATCACTTGATCCTGATCGCACACTCCCGATCTCTGAATGCAGTGTAATCACTCGATCCTGATCACACACTCACGATCCCTGATTGCAGTGAAATCACTCGATCCTGATCACACACTCCCGAACCCTGAAAGCAGTATAATCTCTCGATCCTGTTTACACACTCCCGATCCCTGAATGCAGTGTAATCACTCGATCCTGATCACACACTCCCGATCCCTGATTGCAGTGAAATCACTCGATCCTGATCACACACTCCTGATCTCTGAATGCCGTGTAATCACTCGATCCTGATCACACACTCCCGATCTCTGAATGCAGTGTAATCACTCGATCCTGATCACACACTCCCCATCCCTGAATGCATGTAATCCGTCTATACTGATCACACAGTCCCAATCCTTGAACGCAGTGTAATCACTCGATCCTGATCACACACTCCCGATACCTGAATGCAGTGTAATCACTCGATCCTGATACACAGTCCCAATTACCTGAATGCAGTGTAATCACTCGATCCTGATCACACACTCCCGATACCTGAATGCAGTGTAATCACTCGATCCTGATCACACACTCCCGATACCTGAATGCAGTGTAATCACTCGATCCTGATCACACACTCCCGATCTCTGAATGCAGTGTAATCACTCGATCCTGATCACACACTCCCGATCTCTGAATGCAGTGTAATCACTCGATCCTGATCACACACTCCCGATCTCTGAATGCAGTGTAATCACTCGATCCTGATCACACACTCCCGATCTCTGAATGCAGTGTAATCACTCGATCCTGATCACACACTCCCGATCTCTGAATGCAGTGTAATCACTCGATCCTGATCACACACTCCCGATCTCTGAATGCAGTGTAATCACTCGATCCTGATCACACACTCCCGATCTCTGAATGCAGTGTAATCACTCGATCCTGATCACACACTCCCGATCTCTGAATGCAGTGTAATCACTCGATCCTGATCACACACTCCCGATCTCTGAATGCAGTGTAATCACTCGATCCTGATCACACACTCCCGATCTCTGAATGCAGTGTAATCACTCGATCCTGATCACACACTCCCGATCTCTGAATGCAGTGTAATCACTCGATCCTGATCACACACTCCCGATCTCTGAATGCAGTGTAATCACTCGATCCTGATCACACACTCCCGATCTCTGAATGCAGTGTAATCACTCGATCCTGATCACACACTCCCGATCTCTGAATGCAGTGTAATCACTCGATCCTGATCACACACTCCCGATCTCTGAATGCAGTGTAATCACTCGATCCTGATCACACACTCCCGATCTCTGAATGCAGTGTAATCACTCGATCCTGATCACACACTCCCGATCTCTGAATGCAGTGTAATCACTCGATCCTGATCACACACTCCCGATCTCTGAATGCAGTGTAATCACTCGATCCTGATCACACACTCCCGATCTCTGAATGCAGTGTAATCACTCGATCCTGATCACACACTCCCGATCTCTGAATGCAGTGTAATCACTCGATCCTGATCACACACTCCCGATCTCTGAATGCAGTGTAATCACTCGATCCTGATCACACACTCCCGATCTCTGAATGCAGTGTAATCACTCGATCCTGATCACACACTCCCGATCTCTGAATGCAGTGTAATCACTCGATCCTGATCACACACTCCCGATCTCTGAATGCAGTGTAATCACTCGATCCTGATCACACACTCCCGATCTCTGAATGCAGTGTAATCACTCGATCCTGATCACACACTCCCGATCTCTGAATGCAGTGTAATCACTCGATCCTGATCACACACTCCCGATCTCTGAATGCAGTGTAATCACTCGATCCTGATCACACACTCCCGATCTCTGAATGCAGTGTAATCACTCGATCCTGATCACACACTCCCGATCTCTGAATGCAGTGTAATCACTCGATCCTGATCACACACTCCCGATCTCTGAATGCAGTGTAATCACTCGATCCTGATCACACACTCCCGATCTCTGAATGCAGTGTAATCACTCGATCCTGATCACACACTCCCGATCTCTGAATGCAGTGTAATCACTCGATCCTGATCACACACTCCCGATCTCTGAATGCAGTGTAATCACTCGATCCTGATCACACACTCCCGATCTCTGAATGCAGTGTAATCACTCGATCCTGATCACACACTCCCGATCTCTGAATGCAGTGTAATCACTCGATCCTGATCACACACTCCCGATCTCTGAATGCAGTGTAATCACTCGATCCTGATCACACACTCCCGATCTCTGAATGCAGTGTAATCACTCGATCCTGATCACACACTCCCGATCTCTGAATGCAGTGTAATCACTCGATCCTGATCACACACTCCCGATCTCTGAATGCAGTGTAATCACTCGATCCTGATCACACACTCCCGATCTCTGAATGCAGTGTAATCACTCGATCCTGATCACACACTCCCGATCTCTGAATGCAGTGTAATCACTCGATCCTGATCACACACTCCCGATCTCTGAATGCAGTGTAATCACTCGATCCTGATCACACACTCCCGATCTCTGAATGCAGTGTAATCACTCGATCCTGATCACACACTCCCGATCTCTGAATGCAGTGTAATCACTCGATCCTGATCACACACTCCCGATCTCTGAATGCAGTGTAATCACTCGATCCTGATCACACACTCCCGATCTCTGAATGCAGTGTAATCACTCGATCCTGATCACACACTCCCGATCTCTGAATGCAGTGTAATCACTCGATCCTGATCACACACTCCCGATCTCTGAATGCAGTGTAATCACTCGATCCTGATCACACACTCCCGATCTCTGAATGCAGTGTAATCACTCGATCCTGATCACACACTCCCGATCTCTGAATGCAGTGTAATCACTCGATCCTGATCACACACTCCCGATCTCTGAATGCAGTGTAATCACTCGATCCTGATCACACACTCCCGATCTCTGAATGCAGTGTAATCACTCGATCCTGATCACACACTCCCGATCTCTGAATGCAGTGTAATCACTCGATCCTGATCACACACTCCCGATCTCTGAATGCAGTGTAATCACTCGATCCTGATCACACACTCCCGATCTCTGAATGCAGTGTAATCACTCGATCCTGATCACACACTCCCGATCTCTGAATGCAGTGTAATCACTCGATCCTGATCACACACTCCCGATCTCTGAATGCAGTGTAATCACTCGATCCTGATCACACACTCCCGATCTCTGAATGCAGTGTAATCACTCGATCCTGATCACACACTCCCGATCTCTGAATGCAGTGTAATCACTCGATCCTGATCACACACTCCCGATCTCTGAATGCAGTGTAATCACTCGATCCTGATCACACACTCCCGATCTCTGAATGCAGTGTAATCACTCGATCCTGATCACACACTCCCGATCTCTGAATGCAGTGTAATCACTCGATCCTGATCACACACTCCCGATCTCTGAATGCAGTGTAATCACTCGATCCTGATCACACACTCCCGATCTCTGAATGCAGTGTAATCACTCGATCCTGATCACACACTCCCGATCTCTGAATGCAGTGTAATCACTCGATCCTGATCACACACTCCCGATCTCTGAATGCAGTGTAATCACTCGATCCTGATCACACACTCCCGATCTCTGAATGCAGTGTAATCACTCGATCCTGATCACACACTCCCGATCTCTGAATGCAGTGTAATCACTCGATCCTGATCACACACTCCCGATCTCTGAATGCAGTGTAATCACTCGATCCTGATCACACACTCCCGATCTCTGAATGCAGTGTAATCACTCGATCCTGATCACACACTCCCGATCTCTGAATGCAGTGTAATCACTCGATCCTGATCACACACTCCCGATCTCTGAATGCAGTGTAATCACTCGATCCTGATCACACACTCCCGATCTCTGAATGCAGTGTAATCACTCGATCCTGATCACACACTCCCGATCTCTGAATGCAGTGTAATCACTCGATCCTGATCACACACTCCCGATCTCTGAATGCAGTGTAATCACTCGATCCTGATCACACACTCCCGATCTCTGAATGCAGTGTAATCACTCGATCCTGATCACACACTCCCGATCTCTGAATGCAGTGTAATCACTCGATCCTGATCACACACTCCCGATCTCTGAATGCAGTGTAATCACTCGATCCTGATCACACACTCCCGATCTCTGAATGCAGTGTAATCACTCGATCCTGATCACACACTCCCGATCTCTGAATGCAGTGTAATCACTCGATCCTGATCACACACTCCCGATCTCTGAATGCAGTGTAATCACTCGATCCTGATCACACACTCCCGATCTCTGAATGCAGTGTAATCACTCGATCCTGATCACACACTCCCGATCTCTGAATGCAGTGTAATCACTCGATCCTGATCACACACTCCCGATCTCTGAATGCAGTGTAATCACTCGATCCTGATCACACACTCCCGATCTCTGAATGCAGTGTAATCACTCGATCCTGATCACACACTCCCGATCTCTGAATGCAGTGTAATCACTCGATCCTGATCACACACTCCCGATCTCTGAATGCAGTGTAATCACTCGATCCTGATCACACACTCCCGATCTCTGAATGCAGTGTAATCACTCGATCCTGATCACACACTCCCGATCTCTGAATGCAGTGTAATCACTCGATCCTGATCACACACTCCCGATCTCTGAATGCAGTGTAATCACTCGATCCTGATCACACACTCCCGATCTCTGAATGCAGTGTAATCACTCGATCCTGATCACACACTCCCGATCTCTGAATGCAGTGTAATCACTCGATCCTGATCACACACTCCCGATCTCTGAATGCAGTGTAATCACTCGATCCTGATCACACACTCCCGATCTCTGAATGCAGTGTAATCACTCGATCCTGATCACACACTCCCGATCTCTGAATGCAGTGTAATCACTCGATCCTGATCACACACTCCCGATCTCTGAATGCAGTGTAATCACTCGATCCTGATCACACACTCCCGATCTCTGAATGCAGTGTAATCACTCGATCCTGATCACACACTCCCGATCTCTGAATGCAGTGTAATCACTCGATCCTGATCACACACTCCCGATCTCTGAATGCAGTGTAATCACTCGATCCTGATCACACACTCCCGATCTCTGAATGCAGTGTAATCACTCGATCCTGATCACACACTCCCGATCTCTGAATGCAGTGTAATCACTCGATCCTGATCACACACTCCCGATCTCTGAATGCAGTGTAATCACTCGATCCTGATCACACACTCCCGATCTCTGAATGCAGTGTAATCACTCGATCCTGATCACACACTCCCGATCTCTGAATGCAGTGTAATCACTCGATCCTGATCACACACTCCCGATCTCTGAATGCAGTGTAATCACTCGATCCTGATCACACACTCCCGATCTCTGAATGCAGTGTAATCACTCGATCCTGATCACACACTCCCGATCTCTGAATGCAGTGTAATCACTCGATCCTGATCACACACTCCCGATCTCTGAATGCAGTGTAATCACTCGATCCTGATCACACACTCCCGATCTCTGAATGCAGTGTAATCACTCGATCCTGATCACACACTCCCGATCTCTGAATGCAGTGTAATCACTCGATCCTGATCACACACTCCCGATCTCTGAATGCAGTGTAATCACTCGATCCTGATCACACACTCCCGATCTCTGAATGCAGTGTAATCACTCGATCCTGATCACACACTCCCGATCTCTGAATGCAGTGTAATCACTCGATCCTGATCACACACTCCCGATCTCTGAATGCAGTGTAATCACTCGATCCTGATCACACACTCCCGATCTCTGAATGCAGTGTAATCACTCGATCCTGATCACACACTCCCGATCTCTGAATGCAGTGTAATCACTCGATCCTGATCACACACTCCCGATCTCTGAATGCAGTGTAATCACTCGATCCTGATCACACACTCCCGATCTCTGAATGCAGTGTAATCACTCGATCCTGATCACACACTCCCGATCTCTGAATGCAGTGTAATCACTCGATCCTGATCACACACTCCCGATCTCTGAATGCAGTGTAATCACTCGATCCTGATCACACACTCCCGATCTCTGAATGCAGTGTAATCACTCGATCCTGATCACACACTCCCGATCTCTGAATGCAGTGTAATCACTCGATCCTGATCACACACTCCCGATCTCTGAATGCAGTGTAATCACTCGATCCTGATCACACACTCCCGATCTCTGAATGCAGTGTAATCACTCGATCCTGATCACACACTCCCGATCTCTGAATGCAGTGTAATCACTCGATCCTGATCACACACTCCCGATCTCTGAATGCAGTGTAATCACTCGATCCTGATCACACACTCCCGATCTCTGAATGCAGTGTAATCACTCGATCCTGATCACACACTCCCGATCTCTGAATGCAGTGTAATCACTCGATCCTGATCACACACTCCCGATCTCTGAATGCAGTGTAATCACTCGATCCTGATCACACACTCCCGATCTCTGAATGCAGTGTAATCACTCGATCCTGATCACACACTCCCGATCTCTGAATGCAGTGTAATCACTCGATCCTGATCACACACTCCCGATCTCTGAATGCAGTGTAATCACTCGATCCTGATCACACACTCCCGATCTCTGAATGCAGTGTAATCACTCGATCCTGATCACACACTCCCGATCTCTGAATGCAGTGTAATCACTCGATCCTGATCACACACTCCCGATCTCTGAATGCAGTGTAATCACTCGATCCTGATCACACACTCCCGATCTCTGAATGCAGTGTAATCACTCGATCCTGATCACACACTCCCGATCTCTGAATGCAGTGTAATCACTCGATCCTGATCACACACTCCCGATCTCTGAATGCAGTGTAATCACTCGATCCTGATCACACACTCCCGATCTCTGAATGCAGTGTAATCACTCGATCCTGATCACACACTCCCGATCTCTGAATGCAGTGTAATCACTCGATCCTGATCACACACTCCCGATCTCTGAATGCAGTGTAATCACTCGATCCTGATCACACACTCCCGATCTCTGAATGCAGTGTAATCACTCGATCCTGATCACACACTCCCGATCTCTGAATGCAGTGTAATCACTCGATCCTGATCACACACTCCCGATCTCTGAATGCAGTGTAATCACTCGATCCTGATCACACACTCCCGATCTCTGAATGCAGTGTAATCACTCGATCCTGATCACACACTCCCGATCTCTGAATGCAGTGTAATCACTCGATCCTGATCACACACTCCCGATCTCTGAATGCAGTGTAATCACTCGATCCTGATCACACACTCCCGATCTCTGAATGCAGTGTAATCACTCGATCCTGATCACACACTCCCGATCTCTGAATGCAGTGTAATCACTCGATCCTGATCACACACTCCCGATCTCTGAATGCAGTGTAATCACTCGATCCTGATCACACACTCCCGATCTCTGAATGCAGTGTAATCACTCGATCCTGATCACACACTCCCGATCTCTGAATGCAGTGTAATCACTCGATCCTGATCACACACTCCCGATCTCTGAATGCAGTGTAATCACTCGATCCTGATCACACACTCCCGATCTCTGAATGCAGTGTAATCACTCGATCCTGATCACACACTCCCGATCTCTGAATGCAGTGTAATCACTCGATCCTGATCACACACTCCCGATCTCTGAATGCAGTGTAATCACTCGATCCTGATCACACACTCCCGATCTCTGAATGCAGTGTAATCACTCGATCCTGATCACACACTCCCGATCTCTGAATGCAGTGTAATCACTCGATCCTGATCACACACTCCCGATCTCTGAATGCAGTGTAATCACTCGATCCTGATCACACACTCCCGATCTCTGAATGCAGTGTAATCACTCGATCCTGATCACACACTCCCGATCTCTGAATGCAGTGTAATCACTCGATCCTGATCACACACTCCCGATCTCTGAATGCAGTGTAATCACTCGATCCTGATCACACACTCCCGATCTCTGAATGCAGTGTAATCACTCGATCCTGATCACACACTCCCGATCTCTGAATGCAGTGTAATCACTCGATCCTGATCACACACTCCCGATCTCTGAATGCAGTGTAATCACTCGATCCTGATCACACACTCCCGATCTCTGAATGCAGTGTAATCACTCGATCCTGATCACACACTCCCGATCTCTGAATGCAGTGTAATCACTCGATCCTGATCACACACTCCCGATCTCTGAATGCAGTGTAATCACTCGATCCTGATCACACACTCCCGATCTCTGAATGCAGTGTAATCACTCGATCCTGATCACACACTCCCGATCTCTGAATGCAGTGTAATCACTCGATCCTGATCACACACTCCCGATCTCTGAATGCAGTGTAATCACTCGATCCTGATCACACACTCCCGATCTCTGAATGCAGTGTAATCACTCGATCCTGATCACACACTCCCGATCTCTGAATGCAGTGTAATCACTCGATCCTGATCACACACTCCCGATCTCTGAATGCAGTGTAATCACTCGATCCTGATCACACACTCCCGATCTCTGAATGCAGTGTAATCACTCGATCCTGATCACACACTCCCGATCTCTGAATGCAGTGTAATCACTCGATCCTGATCACACACTCCCGATCTCTGAATGCAGTGTAATCACTCGATCCTGATCACACACTCCCGATCTCTGAATGCAGTGTAATCACTCGATCCTGATCACACACTCCCGATCTCTGAATGCAGTGTAATCACTCGATCCTGATCACACACTCCCGATCTCTGAATGCAGTGTAATCACTCGATCCTGATCACACACTCCCGATCTCTGAATGCAGTGTAATCACTCGATCCTGATCACACACTCCCGATCTCTGAATGCAGTGTAATCACTCGATCCTGATCACACACTCCCGATCTCTGAATGCAGTGTAATCACTCGATCCTGATCACACACTCCCGATCTCTGAATGCAGTGTAATCACTCGATCCTGATCACACACTCCCGATCTCTGAATGCAGTGTAATCACTCGATCCTGATCACACACTCCCGATCTCTGAATGCAGTGTAATCACTCGATCCTGATCACACACTCCCGATCTCTGAATGCAGTGTAATCACTCGATCCTGATCACACACTCCCGATCTCTGAATGCAGTGTAATCACTCGATCCTGATCACACACTCCCGATCTCTGAATGCAGTGTAATCACTCGATCCTGATCACACACTCCCGATCTCTGAATGCAGTGTAATCACTCGATCCTGATCACACACTCCCGATCTCTGAATGCAGTGTAATCACTCGATCCTGATCACACACTCCCGATCTCTGAATGCAGTGTAATCACTCGATCCTGATCACACACTCCCGATCTCTGAATGCAGTGTAATCACTCGATCCTGATCACACACTCCCGATCTCTGAATGCAGTGTAATCACTCGGCAGGTGTGAGACACAGTGAAAGACACAAAGTGCACGAATCTTTATTCAGTTTCCACCACCAGGAAGATAGGAAAACACCCGGGTGGCCAGTGACAAACACTGCCCTTCACATCAAAGGGGACACTCCTGTTTATATCTGTTAGCCAGGGCTCCCTGACTGGACAAGATTAACAACCCCAATCAGGGAACTAATGAGGTCCACTTGGCTGACCACATGACAACTTTTATACCAATACAGCTATGTCAGCGTCTAATCCTGGACACCAGACATGACGTCTTATCAACATCTTCATTTTGGAAACTTCCAGATGGCCCTGGTGGAGTTCGACAGGTCAGGCAGCAATCAAGCAGCAAGAGTGTTGATGTTTCAGGCAGGATCTTTCTTCAGGACTCAAAACATTGAGAGTTTTGCTCCTTGGATGCTGCCTGACCTGCTGTGCCTTTTTCAACTCCACACTTTGTCAGGTCTGACTCTCCAGCATCTGCAGTCCTAACTTTCTCCTGGTGAAATTCAGCCAGCCACATTTGCTCAGGCTAATCTCTCTTGCTCCCTCTAATAATATGCCATTCTCTACTATGATCTGGTCTCTCTGGGTCCAAAAAGGTTTCAATTCTGGTTGTGACAGCTCTTTGGTTTCCTCATCGTCACCAGCTATTTCAGTTTTGCCAGGATCGGATCTTTCTGCATCCAAAGTCTGATATTGTCAGCTGTGACTGAAAGTGCATCCAGAAAATTTAAAACCATTATAGATCCCACCAGTGATGGTACCAGCAGTGGTGTATTTGCCAGTGGGATGTGTGTCATGCATCTGCATTTGTTACTTGGCCTCCCAGTGGTGTTTCAACTTATAATCGTATGCACTTAGTATTAGAGCCCACCGCTGAAATTGACCTGAAGCTATGAGTGGCACAACCTTGTCTTCTCTGAGTAGCCGTAGAAGGGTTTGTGGTCCATTATTGTGATAAATTTATGTCCATAAAGGTATTGATAGCACTTTCTCATACCAAAGACCACCACCAAACCTTCCTTCACTATCTGTGACTATTTGCCCTCCGCATCAGCTGAAGTTAGGGAAGCATATGCTACTGGGCGATCCTCTCCAGTGGGCTATGTGTGAGCCAACAGTACCCCGATACCATACCACATGTCAGCACCAGATCTCACTTGGGATCATAGTTTTCTAACACCTTCGACGAATATAGATGCTTCTTCACTTCCCAAAAGGCAACGTTTTGGCTACAAGACCATTTCCATTACTGACCTTTTTTCAATAGCAGGTGTAAGCATGCCAGGTCAAGTTATGTATGAACTTTCCATAATAATTCACCAATCCAAGGAAAGACCAAAGCTGCAGTTGTGGGAGCTGGGCCACCTCTGATCACCCTCATTTATCTTCCAGTACAAGAAGTGATTTACTGTCTGTTTAAA
>NW_025206691.1:10088-12000 GCF_004010195.1 Chiloscyllium plagiosum | reverse complement strand
AATCTCTGCCCACCCGCCAGATTGTCCCAACAGTACTAAGTAACCATTTTAAGAAACTATTCATTTATGGGATGTGGGTGTCGTTGGCTGGGCCAGCATTTATTAGTGACTCCGATTGCCATGGTGAAAGTGGCAGTGAGTTGCTTTCTTCAACCAGTGCAATCCTTCCTGGATGGGGATACCCACAATGCCCTGAGAGGGAATTCCAGGATTTTGACCCTGCAACATTGAAGGAAGTGTGAGATGTTTCCAAGTCAGGATGGTGAGTGGCTTGGAGGGGAACTTGTAGGCAGTGGTATTCCCATGTATCTGCTGTCATTATCTTTCCGAATGGTATAGGTCATGGGTTTGCTGGAGCAGACTGCTGAGTTACTTCAGGGCATCCTGTATACTCAGTACATATTTCTGCCCCAGTAGTTCAGGCAGCATCCGAGGAGCATCCGAGGAATAATTCCTGATGAAGAGCTTTTGCCCGAAACGTCGATTTTGCTGCTCCTCGGACGCTGCCTGAACTGCTGTGCTCTTCCAGCACCACTAATCCAAAATCTGGTTTCCAGCATATGCAGTCATTGTTTTTACCTATCTGCCCCAGTACACCAGTGGTGAACAAAGTAAATCATAGAATCCCTACAGTGTGGAAACAGGCCATTTGGCCCAACATAGAACCCATAGAGTGTGGAAACAGGCCCTTCGGCCCAATAAGTTCACACCAACCCTCTGAAGAGTAACCCACCCAGACCAACTCCCCTACCCTATTGCTCTACATTTCCCCTGACTAAGCCACCTAATATATACACACAATGGGCAATGTTAGCATGGCCAATTCACCTAACCTGCAATCCACCTAACCTGCACAATTTAGCTTGGCCAATCCACCTAATCTGCACATCTTTGGACTGTGAGAGGAAACCGGAGCACCTGGAGGAAACCCACACAGACACGGGGAGAATGTGCAAATTCCACACAGACAGTTGGCCAAGGTGGGACTTGAGCCTGGGACCCTGCTGCCGTGAGGCAGCAGTGCTAACCACTGAGCCACCATGCCATCCACATGTGGATAAAAGAGATTGGTAGATGTGGTGCCAAGCAAGTGGGCTGCTTTGTTCTAGATGGTATCAAGCTTCTTGAGTATTACAGGAGCTGCAGCCATCCAGACAAGTGGGGAGTATTCCATTACACACCTGATGTGTAACCTGGAGGTGGTGGACAGGCTCTGAGGTATTGTTTGTTGAGTTGCTTACTACAGGTTTCCAAGCCTGACTACAAGACTTGGCCATCCAATCCCTCTACATCTCCATTCGCCATACCAGGGCCTCCAAGCCCTCCATTTCTTCCTCTCCTGACATCCCCAACAGTACCATTCCACGGACACTCTCATTGGCTGAACTGGTCCTCACCCTTAACAATTTCTGCTTCGAATCCTCACACTTCCTCCAGACCAAAGGGGTGGCCATGGGCACCCGTATGGGTCCCAGCTATGCCTGTCTCTTTGTCAGCTACGTAGAACAGTCCATCTTCCATAGTTACTCCCCCCCTCTTCCTCCACTACATTGATGATTGCATTGGTGCCACCTCATGCTCCTGCAAGGAGGTTGAGCAGTTCATCAACTTCACCAACAC
This sequence comes from Chiloscyllium plagiosum, assembly GCF_004010195.1. Lineage (NCBI taxonomy): Eukaryota > Metazoa > Chordata > Chondrichthyes > Orectolobiformes > Hemiscylliidae > Chiloscyllium > Chiloscyllium plagiosum. The sequence continues at coordinate 10,380 of NW_025206691.1, read as the reverse complement.
ATTCCACCCCGACTTTAAATTCACTGGATCATCTCTGACACCTGCCTCCCCTTCCTGGACCTCTCCATCTCCATCAATGATGGCCGACTTGACCTCTTCCACCCTACCTCCTGCAAAAATGTTATCCCGTATTCTCAATTCCTCTGCCTCCGCCGTATCTGCTCCCAGGAAGACCAGTTCCACCACAGAACACACCAGATGGCCTCCTTCTTTAGAGACAGCAATTTCCCTTCCCATGTGGTTGAAGATGCCCTCCAACACACCTCGTCCACATCCCGCACCTCCGCCCTCA
>NW_025206691.1:0-156 GCF_004010195.1 Chiloscyllium plagiosum | reverse complement strand
GCAATTCCCATGGCTAATCCACCCAGCCTGCACATCCCTGGACATTATGGGCAATTTAGCTTGGCCAATCCACCTAATCTGCACATCTTTGGACTGTAGGAGGAAACTAGAGCTCCTGGAGGAACCCAGATACAGGGAGAATGTGCAAACTCCACA
>NW_025206690.1:0-12000 GCF_004010195.1 Chiloscyllium plagiosum | reverse complement strand
AGGGTAATGTAGAAAATGAAGCAGTCGATTTTGTGCGCAGTTAGATTAACAAACAACAACATGCTTTTGTCTAGATGTTGATGAGTGATTGGTATTGTCCAAGACAGCAAATAGAAATTGCTGGAAATGTGTTGCTGGAAAAGCGCAGCAGGTCAGGCAGCATCCAGGGAACAGGAGAATCGACATAAGCCCTTCTTCAGCAAATAGAAATTGCCTACTGTGTTTCACAGCAGTGTCATGGATTTTTTTGATATCCACCTGAGATGATTTATTTCATCTAAAGTCAGTACAGCAGTCCCTCAGTAAAACCTGAAGTCACCATAATCTTATCATGGGCTGCTCTATCATTCGAGAGGGGTGACTGGTAGTGGTTTAACCTGAGGGTACCATACCTCAGGTGAGGGGAGAAATTGAGAAGAGTCCTTGTGGTAACCTCAGCTGGTGTGGAATTGAACTCATGCTGTTGGCATCATTCCACATTGCAAACTAACTTTGGCATGGTGGCTTGGGCAGCAGGTTGACTCTGTGGTTAGCACTGCTGCCTCACAGTACTAGGGACCCGAGTTTGATTCCCACCTCGGGTGACTGTCTGTGTGGAGTTTGCATAATCTCCCGGTGTCTGTGTGGGTTTTCTCTGGGTGCTCCAGTTTCCTCCCACAGTCCAAAGATGTGCAGGTCAGGTGAATTGGCCATGCTAAATAGCCCATAGTGTTAGGTGCATTAGTCAGGGGTAAATGACGCTACTCCAATGGAGAGTGAAGACGCAAAGACCATCGCCAAAGCCACAGAAATCTCTTGCCTCTCTTCCTGTAGTAACCTACCGTGTTTCCCTTCTGGCGAAGGGATTTATCTATCCTTATGTTCAATCAGTCTGTATTTCACCTCAACTTGTTTACTCCCTATCCAACCAACTGATTGACTGCTTTCCATTTCAGGGCTCTGTATAGTGCTGACTTCCTGAGCAAGTATGGTTCCTAATATCCTGTGTATTATGGAATGGAAATCATGCCCAAAGCTTTGACTCTGCTGCTGCTCAGATACTGCCTAAATGCCTGTGCTTTTCTCGCGCCACAATTTTCGACTCTGATCACCAGGATCTGCAGTATTCACTTTCTCCATTACTGAGGGCTGTCCCCTCTGCACAATGAGCAGGGAACTAATCAGTCAAAACTTGTTCAGTTCTGGAAAGTTGCATTTAATGAACACATTTACAAAAAACGAAATTAAAATTCAACAATCATTCATTCAATCCCAGTGTTACAGGTTTGATTCATGAATTGGACAGGTTGATAGCGAACAATGAATGACTGAAGAACTCCGACATACAGAGTATTCCAGGTGATATATTCCAGGTTGGATGTGCTTTACCTTAATGCTGGTAATATTATCAGGCAGACAGATATGATAAGGGAATGAGGTGACATGTAGAAGTGTGACATTTTTGCCATCACACAGAAGTCTTTGAGGGAGGTCAGGGCTGACAACTCAATATTCTGTTGTACTAGAACTATAGTCAGGACAGGAGAGAGGGTAAAAAAAAAAGGAGGTGGTGTTGCCTTATTAATTATGGATTCAGTTACTGGCGTAAGAAGGGACAATATCTTGAAAGAATCTTCTAATGAGGCTTGGTGGTTAGAGCTCAGGATCAAAACCATGACAGAAACACTGCTAGGCATATATTCTGGACCCCCAGATAAAGGAAAGTACGGGAGCAGGTATATAACCAAGCTATTGAGGTGTGTAAAAACAAAAGTAGGATCATTATATTCAGGCATTTCAATTCCAAACATTCATTAGATCTGTGATACCTTTTTGAAATTTATTCCAGAGAGATTCGTGTATCAACACCGAGCAGATACAACAAAGGGCAGTGCAGTTCTGGGCCTCACTGTGGGGAACGAAGCCAGTCAGCTGTTCCAGGCAGAAGTAGGAGAGCATTATAGGACCAGTGACCGTGACATTACACATTTTGAATTTGCTAAGGAAAAGACCCCATAAAAGTTTGAAAAATAAAAGCTTTTTGGATTGTGGAGGCAGATTTTATGGAAACAAATGGCAGGATCTGGCCAAAGTGCAGTTGCTTCTGGGTGAAACTGTAGCAGAACAAGGTGGAGCGGGGGTTGGGGGATCATTTGATCAAAATGGAATTGATGACAGTGTCGGCCCAGCATGTTACACCGCAGATACAATTTAGGAAAACAAGCCCAAAGAACCTCAGATGTTGACACAAATTCCGAACAGAGTGATAAAGGAAAGAGAAGCTTAAAGCGGGTATCAAGTAAGCAGATCAATGGGGGTCTTAAAAGAACATGGAAAGTGTAGGCCAAAGCTTAAAAAGTCAGTGGAAGGGCTAAGCTTAAAAAGTCAGTGGAAGAGCAGAAGTAGGGGTGATAAAACATTAGCGGGTAAGATTAGCAATAATCCAAAGTCTTTTTTTTTGGTTATTAAGGGGAAGAGGTTAACGCGGGAAAGAATGGGGAGTACTAGGGACCAAAGGGACAGCCTGTTCACAGAGCCAGAGAATATGATAAATACATCCAATGAGTCGGTCTTCAGTTTGGAGAAACCGTTGCTGGATTCAGGGAGATTGACTGTGTGCCCCTTGAGCAGATTGATACAGGAGTTGAGGAAGAATTGGAAGGTTATGCAAGATAAAGGTTGGGCAAATCCCCAGATTAACAACCACCAAGTCTCGCATCAGTGAGAGGGAAGCAATTATAGAAAACTCGGAGGACTGTTGAGGCTGGATCATTAAATATCTTCAAGGTTGAGACAGACAGATTTTTATACAAGTGTTATGGGGAAATCGCAGGAAAGTGGAATGGGGCATTATCAAAATAAATATAACATAATCGAAGGAAAAGCAGACTCAGTGAGCAGATAGACATATTGTTGCCCCTATGTCTAATGGTGTTCTTTTCCAATAGCGCTATATCTACAAGACCATCCACCTCTCTCACCATGGAGTGAGACACAGTTTGGAATGCAATCGAGGCATTCAAGGACTTCATAAACGCGATACTAATAGACAGAAAGGACCAGAGGACTGCGACAATACGGATTGCCTGACGGGGTGAGGATTTGCATCGACACAGTCACCCCTACCAGGAAGAAGACTTTAGTAAGACTCTCTCCAAGGTCAAGCAGCGACCTGCACTGTGGAGCAGATAGTCAGGGGCCAAGTGTCAAAGAGTGCTGACGGCCCAAACACTACATCACTGTAGTGTGTCCTTCCTTCCCTGACCAAAACTAAACGTGGAGGGGTAGAGAGACATGCCGTTGGTAGCAGAGTAAGCAGTAAGGCTTTGACACGAGAGGCTTTGGACAACAGCCAAGAGGAGGTTTTGAACGTACTAGAATGTTTGAAAGTGAATAAATGTCGCGGTCCTTACCTGTTACAGGAGGAGGCCTATCAGCCCTCAGGGTCTATAAAACTGTACCGAAAGTAGTTCATGCAGCACCAGTATCCAGTTACACAAAAGCATGTGACAGCTACTTGAAGTCAGTTAGATTGCCGAGATACAGAGTATTCCAGGTGATATATTCCAGGTTGGATGTGCTTTACCTTCAGGGTGGTAATATTATCAGGCAGACAGATATGATAAGGGAATGAGGTGACATGTAGAAGTGTGACATTTTTGCCATCACACAGAAGTCTTTGAGGGAGGTCAGGGCTGACAACTCAATATTCTGTTGTACTAGAACTATAGTCAGGACAGGAGAGAGGGTAAAAAAAAAGGAGGTGGTGTTGCCTAATTAATTATGGATTCAGTTACTGGCGTAAGAAGGGACAATATCTTGAAAGAATCTTCTAATGAGGCTTGGTGGTTAGAGCTCAGGATCAAAACCATGACAGAAACACTGCTAGGGATATATTCTAGACCCCCAGATAAAGGAAAGTACGGGAGCAGGTATATAACCAAGTTATTGAGGTGTGTAAAAACAAAAGTAGGATCATTATATTCAGGCATTTCAATTCCAAACATTCATTAGGTCTGTGATAACTTTTTGAAATTTATTCCAGAGAGCTTCGTGTATCAACACCGAGCAGATACAACAAAGGGCAGTGCAGTTCTGGGCCTCACTGTGGGGAACGAAGCCAGTCAGCTGTTCCAGGCAGAAGTAGGAGAGCATTATAGGACCAGTGACCGTGACATTACACATTTTGAATTTGCTAAGGAAAAGACCCCATAAAAGTTTGAAAAATAAAAGCTTTTTGGATTGCGGAGGCAGATTTTATGGAAAAAAAATGGCAGGATCTGGCCAAAGTGCAGTTGCTTCTGGGTGACACTGTACCAGAACAAGGTGGAGCGGGGGTTGGGGGATCATTTGATCAAAATGGAATTGATAACAGTGTCGGCCCAGCATGTTACACCGCAGATACAATTTAGGAAAACAAGGCCAAAGAACCTCAGATGTTGACACAAATTCCGAACAGAATGATAAAGGAAAGAGAAGTTTAAAGCAGGTATCAAGTAAGCAGATCAATGGGGGTCTCAAAAGAACATGGAAAGTGAAGGCCAAAGCTTAAAAAGTCAGTGGAAGGGCTAAGCTAAAAAGGTCAGTGGAAGAGCAGAAGTCGGGGTGATTAAACATTAGCGGGTAAGATTAGCAATAATCCAAAGTCTTTTTTTTGGTTATTAAGGGGAAGAGGTTAACGCGGGAAAGAATGGGGAGTACTAGGGACCAAAGGGACACCCTGTTCACAGAGCTAGAGAATATGATAAATACATCCAACGAGTCGGTCTCCAGTTTGGAGAAACAGTTCCTGGATTCAGGGAGATTGACTGTGTGCCCCTTGAGCAGATTGATACAGGAGTTGAGGAAGAATTGGAAGGTTATGCAAGATAAAGGTTGGGCAAATCCCCAGATTAACAACCACCAAGTCTCGCATCAGTGAGAGGGAAGCAATTGTAAAAAAATTGGGTGGACTGTTGAGGCTGGATCATTAAATATCTTCAAGGCTGAGACAGACAGATTTTTATACAAGTGTTGTGGGGAAATCGCAGGAAAGTGGAATGGGGCATTATCAAAATAAATATAACATAATCGAAGGAAAAGCAGACTCAGTGAGCGGATAGACATATTGTTGCCCCTCTGTCTAATGGTGTTCTTTTCCAATAGCGCTGTATCTACAAGAACATCCACCTCTCTCACCATGGAGTGAGACACAGTTTGGAATGCAATCGAGGCATTCAAGGACTTCATAAACGCGATACTAATAGACAGAAAGGACCAGAGGACTGCGACAATACGGATTGCCTGACGGGGTGAGGATTTGCATCGACACAGTCACCCCTACCAGGAAGACGACTTTAGTAAGACTCTCTCCAAGGTCAAGCAGCGACCTGCACTGTGGAGCAGATAGTCAGGGGCCAAGTGTCAAAGAGCGCTGACGGCCCAAACACTACATCACTGTAGTGTCTCCTTCGTTCCCTGACCAAAACTAAATGTGGAGGGGAAGAGAGACATGCCGTTGGTAGCAGAGTAAGCAGTAAGGCTTTGACACGAGAGGCTTTGGACAACAGCCAAGAGGAGGTTTTGGACGTACTAGAATGTTTGAAAGTGAATAAATGTCGCGGTCCTTACCTGTTACAGGAGGAGGCCTATCAGCCCTCAGGGTCTATAAAACTGTACCGAAAGTAGTTCATGCAGCACCAGTATCCAGTTACACAAAAGCATGTGACAGCTACTTGAAGTCAGTTAGATTGGAAATGGAAGAGGCCACAAAGTGACTGGTCTATGGGGTATACTGGAATAACAGCAGACTACATAGCCCCTCAGGCCTGACCTTCAATTCAGGAAAGTCGGGGGTGATCTGCACTCGGCCGCAATTTCTCTTTCGTGCCCAATTCTTTGTAGCCCTCGGCTCTAACGGTTCAAAATCCATTGACACCCACTCCCACCCACCCCCAACATTTCAGTGATGTAGCCTCCCCTACCTGTCTGGTCCCAACCGTCAGTACCCTCTGAGAGAAGGAAACACTCCCCACACATATACCTTGGCCTATTGACATGAACAAAAAATGTGAACACAACGTGAGAGTGATTGAACCTGACATCACGGCAGTATTTGACTGAGCAAGGTGTCAAGGAGACTGAACAAAATTGAACTTGATGGGAATCAGTTGTAAACTCCCCACTGGCTGGATCATTCAGAACACAATGTGGCTGGTAGACGTCAATCCTCCCAGTCCCTGGATATCTCTGTGGGCAATCCTCAGGGTAGCTTCTTTGGCACAAGCATCTTCAGCTGCTTCATCAATGTCTTTCCCTCTGTCATACGATCAGAGGTGGGAATGTTCTGTGAAGATTATATAATGTTCAGAACAATGAGTCAACTCCGAAGGTATTAAAGTATCAAACCTGGACAACATTCAAGCTTGTGCTGTTAATTATAGGTAACATTAGTCAAAAGCACTGCTGGATACTAAACATTTCCATTGTTAATAAAAAGAGGAACCCCTTCAGCAACTCTATCTTGTTTTACAGTAATATAAGAAAGTCATTCAGCCCATTAGACCGATTGGACAACAAGAGGCTTAACACATTCACTCTCTCCTGCCTATTACACAAGAAGATAATTTTTTTTAAAAGTAGCTGTTGGAATTCAAAATAGACACGCAGGAGGCGGGAAGAACAGAATAAGCAAGACAGCATCAAGACGTTGAGAAATCAACGCCTTGGATATAGGTCTTCGTCAGGACTGTGAGTGGAAGTAAGGGGTCTATAGATAAAGGGGCGAGTGCGAGAGGAGGAGGTAGAGTGGCGAGGTTGGGACAAGTGAACAGAGATTAAGGGTATCAGCGGGTTGGTGATGGGAGGGCTGAATCCAATTGGTAGCTGTACAAAGGGTTGCTCACAGGAATGGAAGGGAGGGGAGGGCCTGGGAAGGGAGTCAGGGGATTGGAAGGGAGGTTATTTGAAATTGGCGAATTCAATGTTGAGTCCCTGGGGTGTAGGGTGCAGAGGTGACAGTTGGGATCTTGTTCCTCCAACTTATGGTTTGGTTCATTGTGGCAATGGAGTAGGCCAAGGATGGCCATGTCAGAAAGGGATTGGGAGAGAGAATTGAAATAGGAAGTGACTAGGAGGTCAGGTCACCCCTGACAAGCCCGACTGAGATACTCAGCAAAACATTCCCTTCGTTTATATTTGGTCTTCCCAATGAAGTGAAGACCACATCAGGTGCACCAGATGCAGTAAACTAGGTTTGGATCCCACCACCGGGCCCATCTCGGTCCAATCACCACAATCACCCCCAGGTACCTTCTCCTGCAACTGAAAAAGATGCAAACGTTGCTGGCACACAACCTCCTCGACCTCCTCTCGGGCTTTAAACAGTACTTCCACCTTAGACAGAGGTTTACCTGCCTCTCTTCCAACCTGCGTTTCTGCATCAGGTACTCCTGATGTGGTCTTCTCTGCATTGGGGAGACCGAACAAAAACTAAGGACACATTTCACCGAGCATCACAGCCGGGCCTGCAGGGGCCGAACTGACCTCCCAGTCACCGCCCATTTGAATTCTCCTTCCCACTCCCTTTCCGACGAAACCATCCCTGGATTGCTCTTTTGCCATGGTGAGGCAGACTGAAAATTGAAGGAACAACACCTCATCTTCTAGGTAAAAACAAGGACTGCAGATGCTGGAAACCAGAGTCTAGATTAGAGCTGGAAAAGCTCGGCAGGTCAGGCAGCATCTGAGGAACAGGAAAATCGACGTTTTGGGCAAAAGCCCTTAATCGGGAATAAAGGCAGGGTGGCTGCAGAGTGGAGAGATAAATGAGAGGGGTCTGGGGTTGGGAGAAAGTAGCATAGAGTACAATAGGTGAGTGGGGGTGGGATGGAGGTGATAGGTCAAAGCAGAGGGTGGGGTAAGGTATCAAAGAGTACAACGGGTGAATGAGTGTGGGGATGAAGGTGATAGGTCAGAGAGGAGGGTGGAGTGGATATGTGGAAAGGTAGATAGGCAGGTAGGACATGTCATGACGGTGGTGCTGAGCTGGAACGTTGGAGCTGGAACAAGCTGGTGGAAGGAGAAATGAGGAAACTGATGAAATCCACATTGATGCCCTGGGGTTGAAGTGTTCCAAGGCGGAAGATGAGGCGTTCTTCCTCCAGGCGTCGGGAGGTGAGGGAGCGTCGGAAGGAGGAGGCCCAGGACCTCCATGTTCTCAGAAGAGTGGGCGGGGGAGTTGAAATGTTGGGCCACAGGGCGTTGGGGTTGATTTGGTGTGGGTGTTCCGGAGATGTTCCCTAAAGCGCTCTGCTACGAGGCTTCCAGTCTCTCCAATGTAGAGTAGATGGCATCGGGAGCAACGGATACAAGAAATTATATTGATGTATGTGCAGGTAAAACTTTGATGGATGTGGAAGGCTCCTTTGCGGCCTGGAATGGAGGTGAGTGGGGAGGTGTCAGCGCAGGTTTTACCTTCCTGCGGTGGCAGGGAGGGTTCAAGGAAGGGAGGGTGGGTTGTTGGGGGGCGTGGACCTGACCAGGTAGTCACGGAGGGAATGGTCTTTGCGGAAGGCGGGAATGGGTGGGGAGGGAAATATATCCCTGGTGGTGGGGTCGGTTTGGAGGTGACAGAAATGTCTTCAGATGATATGGTTTATGCGAAGGTTGGTCAGGTGGAAGGTGAGCTCATTTCCAATTGCTGCCGAGACATGAACTGCTTCAACCTCTCTCTCCCCCTCCTCCACTCCAACCTCTCACCTCACAACGTGCAGCCCTCCACTCCCTCTGCTCCAATCCCAACCTCACCATCAATCCAGCAGATAAAGGGTGTGCAGTGGTAGTTTAGCGCACTGACCTCTACACCGCTGAAGCCAGACGTCAACTGGAAGTCACGTCCTCCTACCGCCCCCTTGACCATGACCCCAACTCCCATCACGAAACCGTCATTTCCCAGACCACACAGAACCTCATCAGCTCAGGAGATCTCCCTCCCACATAGCTTCCAACCTCATAGTCCGGGAACCCCACACTGCCCGATTCTACCTCCTTCCCAAGATCTACAAACCTGACCACCCTGGCAGACCCATTGTCTCAGCATGCTCCTGCCCCACCGAACTCGCCTCCACCTACTTTGACACTGTCCTATCCCCCTACTCAGAAACTCCCCACATACTTTCGGGACACCACCCACGCCCTCCACCTCCTCCAAGACTTCTGTTTCCCCGGCCCCCAACGCCTCATCTTCACCATGGATATCCAATCCCTCTGCACTTCCATCCACCATGACCATGGCCTCCAAGCCCTCCGTTTCCTCATCTCACGACGGCCCCAACAATACCCTTCCACTGACATTCTCATTCGTTTGGCTGAACTGGTGCTCACCGCTTAACAATTTCAAATCCTCCCACTTTCTCCAGACCTAATGGGTAGTCATGGGACCCCGTATGGGCCCCAACTATGTCTGTCCCTTTGTTGGCTATGTGGAACAGTCGATCTTCCGTAATTCCAGCGGCAACACTCCCCACCTCTTCCTCCGCTACATTGATGACTGTATTGGCGCCACCTCGTGCTCCCGCAAGGTGGTTGAGCAATTCATCAACTTCATCAACGCTTTCCACTCCGACCTTAAATTCACCTGGACCATCTCTGACACCTTCCTTCCCTTCCTGGACTTCTCCATCTCCATTAATGAATACCGAATTGACACTGATATCTTTTCCAAACCCACGACTCCCACAGCTAACTGGATTACACCTCTTCCCACCCTACCTCCTGCAAAAATGCCATCCCGTATTCTCACTTCCTCCGCCTCTGCTGCATCTGCTCCCACGATGTCCAGTTGCACCATCGAACACACCAGATGGCCTCCTTCTTTAGAAACCGCAATTTCCCTTCCCACGTGGTTAAAGATGGCCTCCAATGCATCTCGTCCACACCCCGCCCCTCCGCCCTCAAACCCCACCCCTCCAACCGTAACTAGGACAGAAACCCCTCCAGTGCTTACCTTCCAACCTACCAACCTTCGCATAAACCACATCATCCGAAGACATTTCCAGCACCTCCAAATGGACCACACCACCAGAGATATATTCCCCTCCCCACCCAGTTCCGCTTTCTGCAAAGACCGTTCCCTCCGTGACAAAATGGTCAGGTCCATGCCACCCAACAACCCACCCTCCCTTCCTGGAACCCTCCCCTGCCACCGCAGGAACGGCAAAACCTGTGCCCACACCTCCTCCCTCACGTCATCCAAAGCTCCAAAAAAGCCTTCCACATTCACATTCACACGTTGTACTCTTTGCTACCTTCCCCCACCCTCCTCTCTGACCTATCACCACCATCCCCACCCCCATTCACCTATTGTACTCTATGCTGCTTTCCATCCATGCCCACCCTCTCTCATTTATCTCTCCACTCTGCAGGCATCATGCCTCTATTCCTGATGAAGGGCTTTTGCCCGCAACGTCGATTTTTCTACTCCTCCGAAGCTGGCTGACCTGCTGTGCTTTTCCAGCATCACTCTAATCCAGACCTTATCTTCTGTCTGTCAAACCTACAGCCTGGAGGACGCAACGTTGTCTTCGCCAATTTGAAATAACATTCCTACCCATGCCCCTTCTCCCACCCTTCCATTCCAGACGATATCTTCCAGCTCCCAACTGGATTAATCCCTCCCATTGCCCAACCACGTGTCCAAGTATCCGTACCTCACCATCCCGCTGCTATCTCCACCCCAACCACTCCCTTCCCTCTTTACCCGAAGCGGTCTCTACCCCCACCCCCAGTCCTGAAGAACTGTTATACCTGAAATATTGACTTTCCCACCTCATGATGCTGTCTGGCTTGTTGTGTTCTTCCAATCTCCTGTTTATCTTCTATAATTCAGGAAGATAGAGTCTCGTCAGCACAACACGCCGGAAAGCAGGAACCACGGGTTCCCCATTGAAGTCTTTGAACTCTGCCGTCGGGCCAGGAGGAAGACTTTCAGTTCCTCGAGACACTGACACATGAACAGAAGAGGCTACTCAGCCCCACCAAACTGTTACCTTGATCACATTATTCCTATCCAGATGTTCATAAATCCTATCCCTTACAATTCTCTCTAAGATTTTGCCCACAACAGAAGTGAGACTCACCGGCCTATAGTTACTAGGCAGAGTTAATTTGATCACAAGGTTGGCTTCAATGTTTACATGAACCTTGGATGTAGTTGACCCAGGTGTCTTCCAGAGACCACTGCTACATTCCATCCGTTCAATGCTCCCATCAGCAAAGAGGGTCAACAATGAATTGATTGTCAAGTTCAATGATTTTTTTCCATCTTCCTGTGGAAAGCAGACAGAAAGAGCCAAGAGCTCTCTATTTGCAGTATAGAGCTCACAATACACAGTGTAATTGCCTTATACTGAGAGACATGACTATTCCCAATTACTGTTCAATTCATGAATTGAAAGAGTTATCACACTGTGAATGTGCAGGGGATGTGTAAGCACAGGAATATAATCAGTATCCGTTACCTTAACAACTCCCTCACCTTGTAATGATTAACAAATGGAGTGTTAGTTAAGAGCTTAAATAAAGGCTGATGATTGGGGAACTTAATTCCTGAGGTTGCTTTCCAAATGTGATGGTGGGCATCTTTAAGAGTGAGACACTCTCAGCCCAACCGTGCAGTCACTTAACTCATCGGTTCAGAGACAGTGAACACAAGAGCAGCACCTAGCTGTCAGTGTCCAGCACCTTGCTGCCACCTGAACCTCTGATTGCCCCCAGATTGGGGCAAATGGAGACAACTCCTCCACATCCCCAAGGCAGCAGACTTAGTTGGGAAGGCCAGTCTGGTTAAAGGGTCTTATGGGGAATAGGGTCGGGAAAGTTAATCATGTGTCTTCCTACCCAAAACCTTGTTCCTGGTTGGCAGAAAAGGGAATGGGTGTCTCCCTGGTGCCAACCCCATGATTATTTTCCCTTCAGTCACCTTCATACCATGCCCCACTCCACAATCTTAAGGAGAGGAAAATCCTGAATTCCCCTGAATTT
>NW_025206689.1:0-12000 GCF_004010195.1 Chiloscyllium plagiosum | reverse complement strand
AATAGCCTACTGTGGGGAACCTTATCAAATGCCTTACTGAAATCCATATACACCACATCAATGGCTTTACCCTCATTCACCTGTTTGGTCACTTTCTCAAAGAGCTTAATAAAGTTTGTGAGGCATGACCTACCCTTCACAAAATCATGTTGTCTCTCCCTAATCAACCTATTCCCCTCAAGATGATTATAAATCTTATCTCTTATAACCTTTTCCAATACTTAACCCACAACTGAAGTAAGGCTCACTGGTCTATAATTCCCAGGATTGTCTCTACTCCCCGTCTTGAACAAGGGGACAATACTTGCTATCCTCCAGTCTTCTGGCACTATTCCTGTAGACAATGACGACATGAAGATCAAAGCCAAAGGCTCAGCAATCTCCTCCCTGGCTTCCCAGAGAATCCCAGGATAAATCGCATCCGGTCCAGGGTACCTATCTATTTTTACACTTTCCAGAATTGCTAACACCTCCTCCTTATGCACCTCAATCCTGTCTAGTCCAGTAGCCTCTATCTCAGTATTCTCCTCAACCACATTGTCTTTTTCTAGCGTGAACTCTGACGAAAAACATTCATTTAGCACTCCCCCTATCTCCTCTGACTCCATGCACAACTTCCCACTACTATACTTGATTGGCCCTAATCTTACTGTAGTCATTCTTTTATTCCTGATATAGTTATAGAAAGCTTTAGGGTTTTTCTTGATCCTATTCGCCAATGGCTTCTCATGTCCCCTCCTGGCTCTTCTTAGTTCTCTCTTTAGGTCTTTTCTGGCTAACCTGTAACTCTCAAGCGCTCCAACTGAGCCATCACATCTCACCCTAATATAAGACTTCTTCTTCCTCTTGAAGCCTGCACCAACCCAGACCCTTTTTCTAAACCTGTCGGCTATTTTCTAAGGATGTGTATCACTCTGCTCCCTGCCCATTCATGTATCTGTCTAGACGCTATCATGCTCACCTCTATTATCTCCACTGGCAATGTGTTCAAGGCACCCACCGTCATCTGCGTAATGCATATCTCTCTTAAACTTTTCCCCTCTCACCTTGAACTCGTGACCCTTAGTAATTGGGTCCCCCACTCTGGGAAAAAGCTTCTTGCTATCCACCCTTCTTATACCTCTCATGATTTTGTAGACCCCAATCTCCATCTTTCTAATGAAAATAATCTTAATCTACTCAACCTCTCTTCATAACTAGCATCTTCATACCAGGCAACATCCTGGTGAATCTCCTCTGCACCCTCTCCAAAGCATCTACATCCTTTTGATAGTGTGGCAACCAGAACTGTATGCAGTATTCCAAATGTGGCCAAACCAAAGTCTTATACAACTGTAACATGACCAGCCAACTCTTGTGCTCAATTCCCCGTCCGATGAAGGAAAGCATGCTGTATCTCTTCTTGACCACTCTACTGACTGTGTTGCCACCTTTAGGGTACAATGGACCTGAACACCCAGATCTCTCTGTACATCAGCTTTCCCCAGGACTTTTCCATTTACCGTACAGTTCGCTCTTGAATTGTATCTTCCAAAATGCATCACCTCGCATCATCTTACGAAATTATGGTTTTAAGAGATGTATTTTGTTCTGGTTTGGTTTTAAAAAGAAAGGTTGAGGCAGAGGTACCACGCTGTCTGCTCCAATAGATCAGCTGGAGTGACAGTTCGAGGCAATGAGGAACTTACAAGTGCTGGGGGTGTGATGGATGGCAGTTATAGGAAGGGAAAAAAGTTGCAGATACAGTCACATAGATAAGTTAACTCCAGGACAGGTAAGAGAGGTAGGCAGGTAGTGCAGGAGTCTTCTGTGGCTATCCCCATTTCAAACAAGTATGCTGTTTTGGAAAATGTAGGGGTGATGGATTCTCAAGGGAATGTAACACGAACAGCCAAGTTTCTGGTATTGAGACTGGCTCTAATGCAATGAGGGGTACATCGGCTTCCAAGAGACTGATTGATTGTGTTAGGAACTCTCTAGTCTGAGGCACAGACAGACGTTTCTGTGGCCAGCAGAGAAAAAGCAGAATGGTGAGTTGTTTCCCTAGTGCCAGGATCAAGGGTGTCTCTGAGACGGTGCAGAATGTTCTCACAGGGTAGAGGGGCCAGCAGGAGGTCATTGTCCACAACGGAACCAACGACATTGGAAGGGAAAAGGTTGAGATTCTGAAGAGAGATTACAGCGAGTTAGGCAGAAATTTAAAAAGGAGGTCCTCAAGGGTAGCAATATCTGGATTACTCCCGGTGCTACGAGCTAGTGAGGGTAGGAATAGGAGGGTAGGGAGCAGATAAATGCATGGCTGATGAGCTGGTGTATGGGAGAAGGATTCGCATTTTTGGATCATTGGAATCTCTTTTGGGGTAGAAGTGACCTGTACAAGAAGGACGGATTGCACCTAAATTGGAAGGGGACTAATATACTGGCAGGGAAATTTGCTAGAGCTGCTCGGGAGGATTTAAACTAGAAAGATGGGGAGTGGGACCCAGGGAGATAGTGAGGAAAGAGATCAATCTGAGACTGGTACAGCTGGGAAAAGAAGTGAGTCAAACAGTCAGGGCAGGCAGAGACAAGGTAGGACTAGTAAATTAAACTGCATTTATTTCAATGCAAGGGGCCTAACAGGGAAGGCAGATGAACTCAGGGCATGCTTAGGAACATGGGACTGGGATATAGAACATAGAACATAGAACAATACAGCACAGAACAGGCCCTTCGGCCCACGATGTTGTGCCGAATATTTGTCCTAGCTCAAGCACCCATCCATGTACCTATCCAATTGCCGCTTAAAGGTCACCAAATGATTTTGACTCTGCCACTCCCACAGGCAGCGCATTCCATGCCCCCACCACTCTCTGGGTAAAGAACCTACCCCTAACATTGCCCCTATACCTTCCACCCTTCACCTTACATTTATGTCCCCTTGTACCCGGGGAAAATGTCTCTGACTGTCTACTCTATCTATTCCCCTGATCATCTTATAAACCTCTACCAGGTCACCCCTCATCCTTCGCCGTTCCAATGAGAAAAGGCCGAGCACTCTCAACCTATCCTCGTACGACCTATTCTCCATTCTAGGCAACATCCTGGTAAATCTCCTCTGCACCCTCTCTAAAGCTTCCACATCTTTCCCAAAATGAGGTGACCAGAACTGCACACAGTACTCCAAATGTGGCCTTACCAAGGTCCTGTTCAGCTGCAACATCACCTCACGACTCTTGAATTCAATCCCTCTGCTAATGAACGCTAATACACCATAGGCCTTCTTACAAGCTCTATCCACCTGAGTGGCAACTTTCAAAGAGCTATGAACATAGACCCCAAGATCCCTCTGCTCCTCCACCTCACTAAGAACCCTACCGTTAACCCTGTAAGAACACTCGTTCTTAAGACCCCGTCAGGTCAGGCAGCATCCAGGGAACAGGAGATTCGAGGTTTCGGGCACAGGATCTTCTTCAGGAATGAGCATTCGACGTTTCGGGCACAGGCCCTTCTTCAGGAATCAAGTGGAGTTCTGATAAACATAGGGAATCAAACCCCACCTAGTTTCAGTTACCTCAGAAGTGGAATGACAACCATTATAAAACTGAATAAATTCACTTTGGAGTAAGTTTTACCTTCGTCACCTGGGCAATAAACTGCCAAAGCAACTTGATTTTGAAACTAAGAGAACTGAAAATTAAATGGATTCAAGAGAATCGAAAGTTAAATGGGTTTTGTATGATCTGCAGCAATAGTTTACCTCCCAAGCAATGAAGGTGAAAATTATCCATCCTTGTTTCGACTTTCTCATTAGCTTATTTGTATTTCATCATGTTCTTCTAGCCACATAATTTCCAGTCAGGGATCATCGATTAAAACAACATGCTGCTGGAAAGACTCCCAAGCAGACACAGGTTTATGAGGTTTGGAAAGAAACAGAATTTACTCCAACTTTATTTATGGATTGTTTGACAGAGCTGGTCATGATAGAGTACAGGGAAGTTTAACTTTCCACTGGGTATGTGGATGGTATTAGTGATTGAGGAGAGGAAATGTTCATGCACTAAGAGATCTTTCTACATCACACTTTCAATTCCTGTCCTCAGTTCTTGTTCCATTTTACAAGCCCCCTGGAAATATAAAGTGTTCAATGTTTCACCTGTGTAAGGTCTGCATGTTAAATCTGATTCCTGTGCCATTTAATGTCAAATAACTTCAACACAACAACTGATTGTCTTCTTGAGCTATTTTATTACTTTTCTAAAATAAAAACAATCCTGCTATTCCTTGAAAAACTACCTATATTTTTTTTTAAAATGGGCTTCACTCCATCCATTAGTTATTTCCCCCATATCTTTCCCCCTCCATTTTCTTTTTTGTTAAATATGCTTATTCTACCAAGTATTACTTTTTACCTTAGAAGACTGCAGTCATGTTGAAATGCTACCCTATAAATGGCATTCTACAGCCAGTTTCACAACATGATTTTGCCAAAGTATTTTACATTTTGTCTCTTTCTGAGTAATGCTTCCAATCACTGCTCTGTTTGTCCCACTAACAGTTGAGCTGAACTGAGAATATAAAATGTCATGAAGTATCTCCACTTTTCAACATTACTCTGACATCTCATTTTTATTTTGTGGTCATGATGTGCCTTCTCATGGGTGCAAACATGCAGCTGTTTCTCCACAACTTCCCAGTCTCAGTTGTCAGAAAGATAGAGGAGGCTATAAGTGGCAGCTTGGAAAGGAGTGAGACCTGGAAGAATACTTGAGAACTCTTATTCAACTCCCAATAAATAGATGTATTAGGTTCAGCAGTAAAAGTAGTCTGAGATAATAGAGATCAGAAATGTAAAAATGAAGGACCCATCCTGAAGAGAGATTTGACAGGAAAAAATATAACTGAAGATAAAGTTACGTATTGCAATCAGAATTCCAGTCCCATTTTCCTTACATTCATGTAAATATAAATGAAGAAGATCTGTCTGATACGCAAAGACTAATATCAAAAGCAACCCTGAAGAAAATAGCACGGTGGTTCAGTGGTTAGCACTGTTGCCTCACAGTGCCAGGGTCCCAGGTTTGATTCCAGCCTTGTGCGATGCCTGTGTGGAGTTTGCACATTCTCCCTGCGTCTGCGTGGGTTTCCTCCGTGTGCTCTGGTTTCCTCCCACAGTCCAAAGATGCGCAGGTCAGGTGTATTGGCCATGTTAAATTGCCTGTAGTGCTAGGAGCATTAGTTAGAGAGAAATGGGTCTGGGTGGGTTACTCTTTGGAGGGTCGGTGTGGACTGGTTGGGCTGAAGGGCCTGTTTCCACACTGTAGGGAATCTAGTCTAATCTAAATGTATCATGTATTTGGTCCACAGCTACTAACATTAACCTCCAGCATGCCAATGATATTTTACAGCCACGTGAATGAGAATTTGATGCTCAGCAGGATAGAGTGCAAGTCAGACTTGAGACTACAGAAGTTGGCAGGAAGAGGTTTTACATTAATAAGAACATAGACAATATAAGAGGAAGAAGCAACATAACACTGAGAATTCAACCGAAATAATGAATGGTAGAAATATACTGTAAAGAGAAAAGACAGGGCAAACTTTCTAATAGGGTTCATTTTCATAACACTACTTTGAACAAGAAATCTGTCTACAACATTTACAATTGCTGACTAATTTGTTGTATACTCCTTGAAATGTCTGTGTTTAATTCAATTGAGATGCTTCAGCAGGGTTGTAATCTAATGGCTTTGGCTTATTTATATCTGAAATAATGAGATTATTACATGTTGGAACCCAATTGAGCAGGTAATATAGAATAACAGATCCCTCAGTGTGAGTTAAATACAAGCAGAAATACCCAGCCAGTACACCACCACTTGAGAAGACAGCTTCATGTTTTGGTTTTATATCTTCATCTGAGTTCAAAGTAAAGGACTCAATGTGCTATCCCAAAGGAAATAAGTTTAGAAAGGAGGGGATAAGGGAGAACAGTATAAAAATTGAGAATTATAATGTGAAGGTGTCAAATGACCAACTTTCAGTTACATACTGGGATCTATATGAGGAACTTAAATGATTTTATACAGCATAATAGTAACAGGAGTGACTTGCAGACTAACAAGGAGTTTAAGAGATTTATAGTTAAAGATAAAATTTGCAAAGGTTTATGCCAATGCAAATGTTTGCACACACTCTGTGAATATCAGAAAACAATATGATTTTACATTCATTAAATCAATGAACTGTATATGTTTAAGAACTTCATCCACTCTCAACCGTCTTCCTTATCAATAAAAGAACCACTCCCTTCACAAAGTTCACTGCCATCTAATCAAAGGAACCAAATGGTTTTTATGTGTTTATTATAATATTAATCTATAATGTCATTGGTTAGATGTATTAATATGTGCATACACAAAAGCTGCTAGACATATATAAGCATGAATATTTTTACAAAAGAATACATCAAAGCAAAGGACATTGGTGACAGCAACTAAACTATTGAATTTGTGGAGAACACAAGCTGTTGGAAACACCTATGTGTGTATCAACATATTGGATTTTAATTAAGGCAACATTGGAGAGAAATTGTCATGGGACATCAGGTTCATCCACTTCACCCCTCCTCCCCACCTCCAGCCCACTAAACTCTCTCACTCTGAAATTTCTCTCATCAAAGTATGAGTTGAAAAACTATCAGAAGATGTCATTGTGGCATGTCCAGAATTCTTAAAGGGAGAACTCTGAATTAAAACCATTGTCTCCTTAGAAAGAAAGGAAATCAATCAATGACTACTGCTCCAATGAAAAACACTTGAGACCAGTAGTTACTATGAAAAGTGATAAACAAACTTCTGGACAATCCATGAACAAAACCTTCCTTTCTTTAAATTTTACTTGAGACAATTTTTATAAGATTTGATATTCTACCGAGCTCTGACATCCTCCATTTGGTGATTGTTTGTTGTATTTTTGTGTGTTTTTTTGCATTAATGGGCAAGCAAATACATTTGTGTATATTTTAAACTCTTGTTAATAAATTTTTCATTTTTGCTTGAGTGAGTTTTAGAAATAAAACCAGCTCTTTACTAAACTAAAGGATCTTGACTCGCTTATTTTTACACTAAGTTATACACAAACAAATATTTTGTTATTAAATTAGCAATAACATCTCCCTTTAAATTCAAGCTCTGTTGTCACCATCTCACCCCTCCTGGATTGGTTGCGAAAAATAAGCATGGAAGCTGAAATTGAATCAATTGATTAAGGTGAATAGATTATGTGAAATAAAAATTATGTATAACACATTATGATGTTTAATAATTTCTGTTTATTTTATTCAATTCTAGATGTACTACTCCTGACATCTTATAGGTTGTTAAGGCACATTAGCAGATTCATGCTGGCAAATTAGCATTACTGAGCCGCTGATTTATTGAACAATAATTCTGAGACAATTTTGATAACAGCTATATAAGACAGTAATACAATTATGGGACATTGTGACTGTTTGGACAAATTGTCAATGTAAGACTGAGTCTTAGCATAATATTTGCGCATTGTGGTTCCTTGCACATCCATCATTCTATATATAGCTTGCAAATAAAGCTGTTGGTACTCTGTGCTGTTTTTAACCTACTTTTCTATATGATGGCCAGACTGCTATTAAGGGGGTGACTGCACAGGGGTTATAGAAATATTATTCCTACATCTGCTCACCTGGGCTTCCTTCCAAAAAACATGTCAAATGAACCTGTCCTCACCTATCAGGTTATGATGGGCATTGGGAGATTTCAGACTGACCAACTTACTGATGATGAAACTTCAGAGATCAGATTCATCACTGATTGGTGCATTTATTTTCTTTGGTCCGCCCTGACACACCTTTCGACCACTTGGTGCATTTATTCTTTATCAATTGTCACTTTATCTTATATGGGTAAATGATCAAAGTTAATATGTTCCATTTAATTTTATTTAATTAACTTTATAGCAATTAAGATGCAGTTGGTCGAAATGGCCACTACTTTGAACAAAATGAGATGAACCACTTTCATTTTGGTTTTGTGACCAGTGTTGTGGTAATGTTCTAAAGGTACTTTGTTAATTATATATCAATTACAATTTAATCAGTATATTTACATTAATTTTGGATTCACCTATGCCAATTTGTGTAGGAACAGGTTAAAACTATGATTGCTAAATTTTAGTGCATGATAAATAATGTGTCCATCAGGATGGAAAAGTTTGTATCTATGGGAAAACTAGACTCCAGTTCTCTCCTTCACCACTTGGTTACCTGAGCTCTAACAATCTTTAATAAAGCATGCATTAGAAACAAAGTTGACTAGTGATTTCTCACAGTGTGAGGGATGGTTGAATAACAGAGGAGAGCTTTATTTAACACTGAAGTCTATGTATAGCAGGAGTTATTGGATAGTATAAGGAAGAGGCACTATTCACCAGAGGTTAACTCTAAAAGCATTAGCATAGCATTGGTAAAACACCAACCAGAAATTCACATTAGGGATATCCTGGTTTCTATGATTCATCAGTCACTATTAAATATAGTGTCAAGTGTGCAGTTCAACCCTCAAAGCAGCAAAGGTTATTTTAACATTGCTACAAATTAAGTCTTTGGTGAGATGCATACTTCACCTTTGTCTGGAAGAGTAGCCTTTAGTCATAGTGAAAACTGTGTTTTTGAAAATCATTTGTGCTTCATCATTTAATCTGCAATGATGTACAGACCGGCAGATGAATTGAACAGCTCAGCAGTGGCTTCTTACAGTTGTTATCTCAATTAAAAATTGGGCACATGAAAAAGATTTGCTAAGAACAAATCTGTTGACTTGAAATGATAGGTTGAGTCACCTAGCTATAAAGGTAAAGGATGAGAGAATCAGTAAACCAGCCTCCAGTATTATCAGTGCGGGTCATTATTACCTTTGCAGCAACCAAATAATTTTTTTATCTCAAGGTTCCCTATAAGGATAATGTTGAGAAAGTAATGATTGAACAGTGGTCCTCATTCAATAGTCCTGTCTGATAAAAAAAACTACAAATATAAATTTAAGAAACTGCAATTACACAAAACATTCAATTTTAAATTGCCTGCACGGAGGATGTATGCTATTGATGTAGATATTACAATGCTTTTATTCATGATGTGGAGGAACCAGTGTTGGACTGGGGTGGACAAAGTTAAAAATCACACATCACCAGATTATAGTCCAACAGTGCTTCCAAATAAACCTGTTGGAATAATGTTTTGAGTCACAGTGGCTGAACAAACAGTAAGTAAATAGAACATATTAGATCTACAAAAGCATATTTTCCTATATACCTGGAAGTGCAACATCACAAGGGTAAAATGGCCTTCCTGCTTCATGTGGCATTTGTATCACCAATAAATCATAAAATACTATTAAATTAATATTCCCTTTGACTGAAAGGTTAAAATCTGTGAGTGTTCAATTCAGTGGGGAACAGTGCACATCGGAGATGCAGGTCAGAGCCTTGAAACTGCACTAGTATTGCCTTTTCTGTGACCCATACTCCTTGCCAGTGCACTTCCCCATTTAGAGTCTGGGGTTGCAAAATTAGCACTTAAATTCCTGTACCTCACTCCTGGCATCTGTTATTCAATATACGAACACTCCAAGTCTGGTTATTTAAATCCAACCTGAAACTGACTCAGAATTCCAGTTAAGTGCCAGCTACGCTTTTTCACAGCCACTGTGTCAAAATAGCCTAATCATGTCAGCAATCCCCTTTTGCCTGTGAGTTATTTTGATACAGTGTCAGAACAGAAGAGGCAAGGAGAATAATTCAAGACAGATCATGAAATAGGTGGGGATCTCAGAGACCTGAAATTCAAATATGAAAATGTATACATGGCTTCTTGAAAATACATTCTTGAAAAGATGGGTAAATAATTAACTATAGTTCAAGAGCAATCATAAGCATCACTCTTCATTCTGGTTATACAGCTTGAGGGGCACCACTCCACATTAAGCCTAGGGAATATCAAGGAGGCAGCACTCCATGAACTACCACAGTCAGTACAGGGGTTGAACCTACACTGTTAGTATCACTCTGGATTATACTCTATCCCAATCCTGAAAAGAGTTCTAACTGTAATCCCTTTTCAAATGGATCATGAAACAAACATCCTTTATTGACTCAGGTAAGAATTCATTATCATATTACTGGTAGATAAAGAAATACTCAACATCTCATGCTCGGTTGATAAGGCATGATCATGGTAAGTTGCATGCGTAAAGCTCACGTGGGAGGGTGAATCAACTTTACTCTTTTCAATCTCCTCAGGAGGTCACAACAAAGGTTTGTTCTTTTTTTTAAGCAGGTGGTTCCTCCAATTAAAATGTAATTAACTTTTTTTTGCTCGCAGTACGGAGACAATCACAAGTCTTTCTTGAGTTAAACAGGAATATATTTGTTAACTGCTAGACACGAGAAAAATAATAAACACAACTTCATGAAGTTTCTTTCTGTCTCCTTGTCACAAGGTGCATGTAGTGATTGGACCAAGAACCAGGTGGATCTCATTGACTATGAGATATTTTGATTGGAGTTGTTAACCTGGGCAATCAGGACAGCCCTGGCTGACTGATAAAAACAGGAGGTTGGAGGGCTCTCTACGCGGGAGTCCTCCCCCTTTCTCTCGGGGATCTGGGGTGGAGGGTGCTGCACGCAGCAGTCCCCTGCAACCGCAGATTGCGGTGGTTCACGGACTCCCAGCCCAACTGCTTGTTCTGTGGCGCTGTGGAGTCCGTGGACCACGTCTATATTGGGTGTGGGCGTTTACACTCCCTTTTTGATTTTTCTCAAAAACCTCCTCCCTCTGCTTTTGGTTGCACTTCAGTCCCACGCTCCTGATCTTCGGGCACCCGGTATGGAGGAGGGAGGGCAGATCTGAAGACCTCCTCGTGGGTCTGCTCCTGGGCCTGGCCAAACTGGCCATCAACCGGTCCAGGCAGCGGGCCGTGGAGGGGGTCGTTAGGGCCGACTGCCTGCCCCTCTTCCGTAGTTACGTTAGAGCCCGGGTGTCCTTGGAGAAGGAGCACGTGGTGTCGACCAACACCCTGGAGTTGTTCAGGGAGAGGTGGGCGCCACAGGGAGTGGAGTACATAATTTCTCCCTCCAACTCTATTTTGATTTAGTCCCTACCCTCCCCTTCACTGTTTTGATCACACAGCACTGCCCTTTGATGTGAAGGGCACTGCTTGTCACTGGCCACTCGGGTGTTTCCTTTCTTCCTGGTGGTGGTAATTTGAATAGAGGTTTGTGCACCTTGTGTCTTTCACAGAGTCTCACACCTGCACACATGGGTGCTGGGGAAGAAATAAGCACTACCACAGTTAGGCAGTAGCGTGGGGAAAGAAAAAAATAACAGGAAATTCTCCCTGACCTAGTCAGAGAGCTTAACGTAGATGATGATCACAGGCACTGACTGGTGATCACAAGGGGGCAACGGGTCCAACTGTTCTTTGAATCACTGGCCAAGGTTGCCTGGAGGTACATGTACTGAACTGCTGGGGATAGTGGACAATGCTACTTATTGTTCCTACCCTATCAGATAAGGCCATATCATCTTCACAGGAACAACAAGATGACCCCTCTTTTTTTTAAGATATTTGCATTGAAAATATAGAGTGGAAGTAAGTACACTCATTACTGGGTGTGTGTACACGTACAGTCGACCAAGCATGTCTGGACTCTTGCACTGAAGCCATATCCCTCTTTAAAAGTGGATTTGCTATATGCACTGTGATTGTTTAAGTTGTGTATCCTGTATTTTTGATAACGGAGAATAAATTTCAATGTGAAGTTGATGTTTTGTGCTCTCACATTCCTGCTCCAACTCGCTCCTGACCTTGCATGCAGTTCCAAGGGGAACATCTCAGTAAAATCTTCATTCCTTTTCTATGTTGTACACTGTAATGGTTGTTAAGGGGTTAAAGACCATGATATATTGGCAAAAAAAACAGG
>NW_025206688.1:7818-12000 GCF_004010195.1 Chiloscyllium plagiosum | reverse complement strand
GTACGCCGATTGACATAAGTAGCAAATCATCGGCAGAGCTAAGCGATTCCATGGCCATGTGATCAGATCCAAGTTCTGCAGTCCTGCAACATTCAGTTGTGAACGGTGGTGGACAATTAAACAATGCGCTGGAGGAGGGGGCTCCACAAATATCCCCAATCTCAATAATGGAGGAGCCCAGGGCATTAGTGCTGTGAATGCTTCAGCTTTATCTTTTGCAATCTTCAGCCAGAATTGTTGAATGGATGATTCATCTTAGCCTACTCCCATGATCCCCAGCATTACAGATACCAGTCTTCAGCCAATTTGATTCATTTGTGGTATCAACAAACAGTTGGAGGCAATGGATACTGCAAAGGCTCCAGGCCCTGACAACATTCCAACAAGGGTACTGAAGATCTGTGCTCCAAAACCTTGCAGCTCCTTAGCCAAGTTGTTCCAGCACAGTTACAACACTGACATGTACACAACAATGTGGACAACTGCATCCACAACCATTCAGTCACTCCACCAAAGACAGTCAGTTGCAGCAGTGTGTACCATCTCCAAGACACACTGCAAAAATTCAGCTAGGCTCCTGAGACAGCACCTTCCAAGCCACAACCACTTCCATCTGGAAGGACAGGGACAGCAGGTACATGGGAACACCACCAATTGCATGTTCCCCTTCAAGCCACTCACCATCCTGACTTGGAAATGTATCGCTGTTCCTTCACTGTCAATGGGTCAAAATTCTGGGATTCCTATCTAAGGGTATTGTGGATCTGCCCACAGCACATGGACTGAAGTGGTTCAAGATGGCAGCTCATCACCACCTTCTCAAGTGCAACTAGGGACAGGCAACAAATGCTGTCTCAGCCAGTGTCCCATGAGCAAATAAAAGAATTTGTTGAAGGCAGCAGGACAGGTAAATAAGAAGGGTCATAGGAGACTTGTCTTTGTTGGTCAAGGCATTGAATACAAGAGCATGGAGGTGACGGTCGAACTGTGTACAATGTCATTTTGGTTACAACTAGAACATTGTGTGCAGTTCTGGTCACCACATGAGATGAAGGATGTGATTGTCTTAGAGAGAGTGCAAAAGCAATAAACCAGGCCGTTCAGTGGGCTGGAGTGATTCCGCTGTGAAGGGCGTCCAGACAGGCTGGGGCTGTTTTCCTTCACGCAGAGAAACCCAAGGGGGACCCTGATTGTTATGAAGGTTATATGCAGGGAGAATATTTTCTCTTTGTCAAGACATCAATCACCAGGGACAGAGCTCGAAGGTAAGGAGCAAGAGGAGACTTGAGGAGAAAAAAAATGTCTGGAGAGTGGAACTCCCTGCTTTAAGTGATGGTAGAGGCAGGACTCTGAAGCCATTTCTGCACTATTTAGATGGACACTTGAAATATCAGAGCATAAAAGGCTACGGGTCAAATTCATTCACAATCCCTGTGCTATTTTTAAGCCGAGCCATGTACCCAGTCATGTCCTGGTATCAGAAGCCACCTTTCACTGGGCATATAGTGGAAGGGAAACCAAAACGAAATGTTTCTCAGGGCACACAGCTGGCACGACTGGCACCTGCTATGACACAGAGACACCTGAGGCCAGAGAATCCATTCA
This sequence comes from Chiloscyllium plagiosum, assembly GCF_004010195.1. Lineage (NCBI taxonomy): Eukaryota > Metazoa > Chordata > Chondrichthyes > Orectolobiformes > Hemiscylliidae > Chiloscyllium > Chiloscyllium plagiosum. The sequence continues at coordinate 10,395 of NW_025206688.1, read as the reverse complement.
CCAGTTTAATAACAGCCAGGAAGCAGCTGATCCTGAAACTGCTGGTGTGTGTGTTCAGTCTCTACACCATCTGCCTAATGGAAGGAGTTGTGGGAGATCATTACTGGGGTGCGATGGGTCTTTGATGATGTTGGCAGCCTTTCTGCAGCAGCGAGCTGTATAAATGGAGTCCATGGATGGAAAGTTGGTTTCCGTGATGGTCTGGTCTGTGCACACAAACTTCTGTAGTTTCTTATAGTCCTGGGCAGAGCAGTTGCCACACCAGGCCCCTACACACTTGGACAGTATGCTTTCAATGGTGCATCGGGAGATGTTGGTGAGGGTCCTTATGGACAGGCCAAATCTGCTGACCCTCTGAGGAAGAAGAGGTGTTGTTGGGCCTTCTTGACGGCCACATCTATGTGGGAAAGCCAGGACAGGTTGTTGGTTATTGTCACTCTGAGGAACATGACACTCTCCACTCTCTCACCCTCAGTCCTGTCGATGTTGATGGGGGCATGTTCTTCTCCTTTCTTTCTGAAGTCAATCATCAATTCTTTAGTTTTACTGATATTGAGACAGACATTGTTCTAATGTACCATAGTACCAAGCCCTCTATCTGCCTTCTGTATTTTGACTTGACGTTGTTAGATATCCTTCCCTCTGCAGTCGTGTCTTCAGTGAATGTGTAGGTGGCATTCATTTAGAATTTGGCAACACAGTCATGGGTGGACAGGGGGCACAGTAGGGAGCTGAGAACACATCCTTGGAGGACTCCAGTGCAGAGTGTTATTTTGGACGAGGTGCAGTTGTCTATCTTCACTGATTGTGGTCTGTGGGAGGGGAAGCTAAGGATCCAGTTGCAAAAGGCAGAGCCCAGACCAATGTCTCAGAGTTTTGAGATCAGTCTGAAGCACATTGCATGTGCTTTCTTTGGATGGGGAGAAGTTTCTCAAGCATAGTCTGATTTTATTTCAGATCTTTCATACCCACAGTATTTTGTTTTCTTTACACGTCACTACATTGTTTAGCACTGGACTGGAACTGATCCAGAACATGCAAGTACATTGCTTCGCATTGAACAGAAACTGAAATATAGCACAAAAGTGGTTTGCTTCACCCAAGATATGGTCCTTATAACGAGATGGGTAAATCATTTCTCATGGTGTCAGTTAATCCTTTCAGACACTTACTGCCAGCGAGCCCAGTTATTGTGTCTATTCAAGGCAGAATTCAATGGATTTCTGCATATTAAAGAGATCAAGGGATATAGAAAAGGGGAAAGGATGCAGGAGAAGTGAGATGGGGTGGAAACTCAATTATGAATGAGTTATATGAAGGATTCGGGTCAAGGGGTCAAATGGCCGGCTCCTCCTCCTATATCTATTTACCTACACTAACAAACATTGACCAAAGCTTCAAAGGGAAACTCTCCTGTCATTCTTCAAGATGACTCCAGGGGATCTTTGCCATCTACCTGGGACGATACTTGGTGCTGTGGTTTAACATCTCTTCCAAAAGACAGCATCCCTGACAGTGCTGCACCCCCTCAGGTCCATGAGGAGCATCTGCCAGGAATATACATAATTTCCCTGGGATAGGGGCTCAAGCCTATAATCATCATCCAGAGACAGGAGTTCTCCCATTGAGCACTGCTGACACCACGTTCTGGTGTTGGCCTGGACACTGTCCAATCACACGTGAGTGGTCCCAGCTCTGTCTGAAGAGTTGATCTTCTCAGTCAGTATGTCCCTCCAAAGCTGAGAGTGTTGAAATGTCCCCTATGGTAATCCCCTTCCCACTCCTCCAAGCTGATGTATCCATGGATATAGGACAGACAATGTGTTTGATTACTTACCCCTCCTTGCAGGACATCATTACAAGGACATGGATACAGTGGGGTCCAGGGCCCAGTCAGGTCACTGTCACCCCCACTAATCTCATGCTCAATGACCTACACTGTCTCTTGTCCAGCACCCCCTAAAAATGAACTTCTTCTGTTTTCACTCCCCTATGGCTTTGCTCTCCGTACCACTACAACCTCCTGCTGCACCAATACCTTCCGGGGAATCCGTGCTTATCCTTTCTGACCTCTTCCACGTCTCTGATTGGAACTGCCCTGCCATTGGAGACCAAGCCTTTAGCTGCTCTGGAATTCCTGCAGTATTCCTCACTGTCACTCTTACTGGCTCTGGTCCTTGAAGACACTTGTTTAAATCTATTTCTTTCTAGACTGGTCTTAATATCTCCTTATGGGGTTTGGTGTCAAGGTTTGTTTGATTTTGCTCCAGTGAAGAACATCGTGCAGTTTTTAATCTGTGTGAACCTCCACATAGATGCAAGTTGTTGTTGTTTGTCTTGTCTTATTTTGGCCATTTTTCACCTTAACGCCAGTTCAGTGGGTAATAGAGCAGAGTCAAGGGAACATTGGTCAGACCCTGGCCCCCAAGAGCTCTGCAGGAACATCCTGTGTTCAGTCTGATTCTTCCAGATTGTGTGATTGGTGGTGGTTTGGGAGTAAAGGGGAGAGACAGAATATAATGGCTAGAACAGGGACAGGATTGGCTGTTGCAGGTTCCGGGATTTAAATGTTTTAGT
>NW_025206688.1:0-2314 GCF_004010195.1 Chiloscyllium plagiosum | reverse complement strand
AAGCTAGGGAAGTGATTACTGGGCGCTTTGCTGAGATATTTGTATCATCAATAGTCACAGGTGAGGTGCCGGAAGACCAGAGGATGGCTAACGTTGTTCCACTGTTTAAGCAAGTTGGTAAGGCAAAAACCAGGGAACCTGAGATCAGTCAGACTGGCTTCAGTGGAAAAGCATAGACTGAATATGGATAGTCAACATGGGTTTGTGCGTGGGATATCATGTCTCACAAACTTAATTGAGGTTTTTATTGAAGTTACAAAGAGGATTGATGAGGGCAGAGCAGTGGGCGTCATCTGTATAGACTTCAGAAAGGCGTTCGACAAGCTTCCCCACTGGAGACTGGTTAACAAGTTTAGATCTCATGGAATACAGGGGGAACTTGCCACTTGGATACAGAACTGGTTCGAAGAGGGTCGTTGTGGAGGGTTGCTTTTCTGATCAGTATCATGATCAGTGGAGTGACACAATGATCACTGTACGGTCCACTACTTTTAATTATTTATATAAATTATTTGGATGTGAACATGGGAGGCATAATTAGTAAGTTTGCAGCTGACACCAAAATTGGAGGTGTAGTGGACTGCGAAGAAGATTACCTGAGAGTTAGACAGGATCTTGATGGGATTACCCAATGTGTTGAGTAGTGACAAATTGAGTTTAATTCAGACAAATGCGAGATGCTGCATTTTGGAAAAGCAAACCATAGCAAGACTTGTAGACTTCATTGTAACTTCCTAGGGAATGATGTTGAACAAAGAAACCTTGGAGTGCAGGTTCATAGCTCCTACAAAGTAGAGCCGCAGATAGACATGATATCGAAAAGGGCTTTCCTTTATTGGTTAAAGCATTGACTATTGGAGTTGGGAGGTTATGCTGTGGCTCTACAGGATATTAGTCTTGCCAGGTTTGGAATATTGCATGCAATTTTTGTCACCTTCCTATCGTAACGATGTTGTGAAACCTGAAACTGTTCAGAAAAGAGTTATAAGGATGTGCCAACGTTGGAGGGTTTGAGCGAGAGGGAGTGGGTGAGAGGGGAAAGATATAAATGGGACCTAAGGGGCACCTTTCCACACAGACGGTGGTGTGCACATGGAATGAGCTGCCAGAGGAAGCGGTGGAGCCTGGTACCGTTGCAGCATTTAAAAGGCGTCTCGACGAGTATATGAGTAGGAAGGGTTTACAGGGATATGGGCTGGGTGCAGGCAAATGGGATTCGTTTCAGTTAGAATATCTGGTCAGCATGGATGAGTTGGACAGAAAGGTTTGTTTTCACGCTGTACATCTGATCGACTCTATAACATTCGACCAGGCAGTATAAAGGGGGTCCATTCCCAATGCACTAACAGTAACTAGAAACATACCAATCTGCAAGAATGTGCATCACATTGCAAATAATTACTTTTGAAGTTTTATCTTGCACTGAGGTATTGATGACTTTTTAAACAACTTTTACAGGATAAGAGAAAGGAAGGATTTGAAGAACGAAATCTGAAATTAACATCATGTCAAGATCTGAAATCACTCGATTTGTCAGCGTCTGAACGTCGTGAATCCTTCACCTTGGAGGGAGAAATGTTTCTCTGTTCTCTCTGCTTCAATGGATTTTAAACAAAACATTGCGATATTAACAAGCCCGTGTGAGAGTGTGTCAGTGCATCGACAGTGAGAAAAGCCGAAAATAGCCTAAGACAATTGCACAATTCACAGCCGAGAGAGACCATTCACATGATCTATGTTTGGACGAGGCTTCCACTGATTATTAAACCTGGAGAGTGAATTCTATTACTCATCTGGTCTTGAGATTGATGAGCGTAGACACACGGGGGGAAGGCTGTTCACCTGTTTTGTGTCTGAGAAAGGATTCAGTGCTATCTGCAATCTGCTGACACACCAGAAATTTCACGCTGTGCAGAGGCCATGCACCTCTGACCATGGGAAGAGACTCACTGATACATCTAACCCATTGGCATGCAAGCAAAATGGTATTCCCATGCTCTGATTGTGGGAAGGAATTCACTAGTTCAGCTAACGTGCTGAGACACAAGCGATTTGACACTGAGGAGAGTCCGTAGTATTGCCCTGAGTGTGGGAACGGATTTGTTCAGCCATCTGCCTTGGTTATTCACCAATGGCTTCACGCTGGGGAGACGCTGTTCACCTGCTCTCAGTGTGGGAAAGGATTCGCTCAGTCATCGAGCTTGGTTATTCAACAACGGCTTCACACTGGAGAGAGGTATTTTCCCTGCCTTCACTGTGGGAAGAGACTCTCTGATTTCCCTGCCATGCTATAAAATGAACTGATTCACACTGG
>NW_025206687.1:11222-12000 GCF_004010195.1 Chiloscyllium plagiosum | reverse complement strand
CAGGAGTTATGCCACAGTTATACAAAACTGTGTTCAGACCCCAATTAAGCAGGGGGGTTTACCCTATGTCATAACAGTCTCAAATTCCAATTTCCTCATAACTCTTGACTCTTTCATCTGCCAAAAATCGACCTAACTCAGCCTGAAATAAATTTAATATCCCAGCCTCCACTGTCTCTGGGGAAGAGAATTCCACATACCAGTGACAGTCTGAGGAAAAAACAAAGATCGCCTTATATTGTTTTTGAAAGTGGGATCTCTTATTTAAACAGTGAGCTCTATAAGCCTCCTCCTCTTGGGAAGCCGCGGGCTGCCCTGGATGACCATGGCTAATGATCTGTTGAGATGCACATGGACTGGAAAAGGGAGCCATTCCTCTATTAAAAGAAAGAAAATGCTTTCAGGAAGGAAAGGGTTGCCATCACCCTGCTGGAGGAGACACATTTAATTTGTAAGGAACATCTGAAGCAGGGGGATTATGATTCAAGTGGCTTCAAGTGGACAGGATCTGGGAAATGAATATTCAAGGCTACACGTGCTATCGTAAGGACAGACTGACGGGCCGAGGGGGTGGGGTGGCCTTGTTGGTAAGGGAGGATATTCAGTCCCTTGCTCTGGGGGACCGAGAGTCAGGGGATGTAGAGTCAGTGTGGATAGAGCTGCGAAATACTAAGGGTAAAAAGACTCTCTTGGGAGTCATCTACAGGCCCCCAAACAGTAGTCTGGATGTCGGATGTAAGTTGAATCAGGAGCTGAAATTGGCCTGTCGTAAAGATGT
>NW_025206687.1:0-3062 GCF_004010195.1 Chiloscyllium plagiosum | reverse complement strand
CCTCTCATCATCTTGTATACCTCTATCAAGTCACCGCTCATCCTTCTTCACTCCAATGAGAGAAGCACTAGCTCCCTCAACCTTTCTTCATAAGACCTGCCCTCCAGTCCAGGAAGGGATGTGTTTGATGTGGACTATCGAAGTATTGTCGGTGGCGTCAATAGGTTTTCTGAGAGGGTTTGTCATCCTGTTGCCTTGATAAAACCCAGATTTTCTCGAGATGCATCTCAAAAGCTGCAAAATTTACTAACCTCCCCAGTCAAAGACAGGACCTGACACCGAGAGGCGTCTTTGTCAGAAACAATTGGAACGTGAACGTTTTTTTTGTTCACTCCCAGGATGTGGACATCTGCCGACAAGGTCAGTATTTATTGCCGACGTAATGCGAACTGCCCTTGAGATAGCTGTGTGGCTCACTGGAGCATGTGAGAGGGCGATAGAGTATCAATGACATCAGGTGCACTCTGCTATGAGCTTATGATGTTGCTGCTTGTTGGCAGCTTGCTGTGACAAATTGGCTGCTGCACCTCCGGCATTGGGCTGTGAAGACAAACTGCAAGTTGTCTTTTCAAATGGCTTATACCTAGCCAGCAGTGAAATGAGACAGTCTTCATTCATGAAACTTCAGAACCACAGCAATATGTTCGTGACTCTCATCTGCCCCCTGAAATGGCCAAGCAAGTCACTCAGCTCAAAAGACATTTAGGGATAGGTGATAAACACTGGCCTTGTCAGCAACTCCGTGATCTCACCAGCACAGTCCAAAACCTAATGAGACCATGAGATAGAAATGACCATCTCCAACCTAGAGCAGACATAGGTGACCAGCTCATTCTCATCGCATAACTCCACCTTTTTATTGTAATTTTTTGAATCAACCTAACCAGAGATGTATTACACACCTCTGGAGCAGGTGAGAATTGAACTCGGGCCTCCCAGTCTGGTAAGGACATTATCACTGTGCCACAAGAGGGCCCTCATAACTCCATTTAAAGCAAGAAGGTAAGTGCTTTCAGCTATGCCCTCAAAAAAGACATTGACCAGGTCCTGGTAAAAGACATCCTGAGAGAGACCTGTAGACCCCCGCAGCCAATAAACAGGAGCTGCGTGTTGTAATTGAGGTCACGCACCCAACAGAAAAAATATATCGCGAGGCGCGCCATCTTGGAGGGGGCTCGACGTAAAGGTATCGCCGCAGGGTCTGAAGGGAGGAAGTCGCCACCTGGGTGCAGGGGCACACCAGTAACTGAGCAAAACCACTTACTTACCCGGCACCTGCACCCATGTGGATGTGTCGGTCGAGAAGGCACAATAACGCTCCTTCTTCCTCCATAAGCTAAGGAGATTCAACATGTCCATAAGGACCCTCGCCAATGTTTATTGATGCAGCACAGAAAACATTCTATCTGGGTGCATCACCACTTCGCATGGCAACTGCTCTGCCCAGGACCACAAGAAACAACAGGAAGTTATGAGCACAGCCCAGGCCATCACAGAAGCCACCCTCCCACCCATGGATTCCAGCTACACCTCCCGTTGCCATGGAAAAGCAGCCAACGTCAAAGGCCTCTCCCACCCCAGTTATAATCTCTTCCAACCTCTTCCGTCAAACAGAAGATATAGAACCTTAAAAATATGTACCAACATGTTCAAGAATAGCTTCTTCCCCACTAATGTCAGACTGCTGAATGGACCTCTCACATTTCATACCAAATGCTGATTTTGCTTTTGTGCACCTTCTGTGCCGCCGCAACTTTGTTCAACCACCCTGTGACCTGAATGTCCTTGTATGATATGATCTGCCTGTGCTGCACACAAAACAAAATTTTACATTGTACTTAGGTACATGTGGTAACAATAAATCATACCATATATTCTGTCTGAATCTAAACATACATATGAGCCTCTGTTACCAGAGGATGCAGCTTCAAGACACAATCACCATAAGTTGCATTGTAAAGCCATTTGGGATATTCTGTGGTTGCAAAACATGCTTTATTAATGCAAAACTGTTCTTTCCATCGTTACTGATGGGGCTTAATCCGCTGACCCCTTGTTCCAGAGTTATCCCAAAATCCAAGCCATCCCCTCAAGCCATTTGTGATTTCAGAACTCACAGCATCTAATTCCATGTACCTGCCTCTGCTTAGTCACTCCTTCAGTGTAGAACACAGTGCGGCGTCCTGAAGAATGGTTATATCCGAAACATTAACTTCTCCCCCTCCTGGTGCTGCCTGGCTTGCTGTGTTCTTCCAGCCTCCTGCCTGTCTACTTTAGTCACTCCTTCAGGCTACAGCCGGCTCCACCTTCCTCCATTGTAAACACCACTCCCCACCCCCACCACCATTCCCTCAGACTGCACCCCCTGCTCCTTTGGACTGCATCCCATCATTCCCTCAGCCTGCAACCTATTAGACCACCTCGTATGTGAAACAATGTGAACAGAAACTCGGCTGTTTGCTTTGGCTGAGTAATTTCAGATTGGGTGTCAATGCAACTGGGGCATTAGTCATCTCCGTGGTTTCACCTAATGCACACAGTGAGGTGCAGAAAATGCTGTGCATTCCTGGAACATTACAGTGACTGCATCCACACTCATCACTGCTCATGAAATTAATGCAAATACAGTAACTGCATTTCTCATACATGTCGTGACTGAGTTTGGAAAAGTGTACCAATTCCTTTCCGTCTCCAACTTCTTCACTGTTGATAACAAAACTGTAAATTTAACCAAACGTGATGATATGGTCAATTGTATAGGTCTCAGACTGTAGCTGGTTTAGTGTTGAAGAAAGTCCACTAGGTTTCCTTTAGCTAACAAATAATAATCATTTTGCTACAAAAGAAACTTTCTCAAAAAAAGTTGCAATGACTATTAACAGAAAGTTTTCCAAAAAGAGAAATATGTCTCATATTCTAACATCCAGAATTAACATGAGGCAAATCTCAGTAACAGAATTTATGGTCAAACACACTACAGAGCACAAGTAGTAAATGCAAGCAAGACAGATTCACACAGATTTGTCAGGAATCCCCATAGATGTTAATGACATTGTAGATCA
>NW_025206686.1:11782-12000 GCF_004010195.1 Chiloscyllium plagiosum | reverse complement strand
AGAGGCAGGGACATTACCCACGACACTACCATATCCAGATTTTGGGTCATATTTTAAGTGTAAAATTTCAGCTCGGTGTGGATTTATTATAATCAGGTTCCCATTACTGAATTACACAAAACACTTTGTATTGTTAAACAAATGCAAAATATTTGTCTCAACTGTAGGATGTTGAGTATACGGGATTAGTGGTGCTGGAAGAGCACAGCAGATCAGGC
>NW_025206686.1:10665-11723 GCF_004010195.1 Chiloscyllium plagiosum | reverse complement strand
GTGTACGTGCTGTGCCATCGAAGTTAACTATGAAAACCTTTAATCGATATTTTCAGTAGCCTGCCATATTAGGGAAAGAAATCCTGCAGACACACTCTGCACAATGAAAGGTCTCGAATGGATTTTCATTACTGAACACCAGAGGCGGAAAAACACCATAATTTCTGGCCCCAAAAAACCGATCAGTATTACCCAACTCTCACGTGTGATTGCCTTCTACCTAAAACCATGAAATGATCCCATGCCGCTGATTACTCTCCAGTCTCTCCTCCCCACTGACTGTGTCTGCAATCTGTCCCTCCTCCCCCTAACCAAAGAAGGCAAACCAAGCTCAGGGTCTTTGTGAAAATCAAGGCCAGAGTGTGCAGGCCTCCTGGAGAGGGGGAGTGAATTTTAAAATTAAACGGGGAAGGTGAGGTGGCAGTAATATCACTCACTGGGCTGAGGAGTGGCAGATGGAGTTTAGTTTGGATTAAGGCGAGGTATTGGATTTGGTAAATCAAACAAGAGCAGGACCTATACAATTAAAAGCAGGGCCTTTGTCAGTGTTGTAGAACAGAGACCGAGGCCGTCAGCGTCCCCATTGGGTGATGTTGGTGGGGAGGGAGGGTGCTTGTAAAAACCCTATTTAGTGTCATTGGCACTTTGGATTTTGTTTCGTTCTTTTTTTATGTTTTTAGCTTTGGAAAGTTTTGAGAGCTTGTTAGATGCAGTAGTTTTAGTTTGTACAGATTTAAGGCTCGATGAGTCTTTTGTTATTAATGCTCAGCGATGTGTAATTCTATATGAAATTCTCTAGTGTTCAAATGTTGCTGCAGTGTGTTATGGATAATGATGTGCTTACCTGTAGCGGGCAGCGGTGTGTTTTTTTACTCTCTCTCCACAGAAAGAGCGGGAGCAGCAGAGGAAGTGACGGCAAGCAGAGGGGCAGCCGGGAAGGAAAAGTGAGTATAAATACTCACCCCTTGACACCAACGGTCATTTGAGTGGGAGCAGCGTCGAAGTAAAAGCGAACCCGGGAGACTACAGCAAAGGTAAGACAGTTTGTTTTAAAATTG
>NW_025206686.1:0-7563 GCF_004010195.1 Chiloscyllium plagiosum | reverse complement strand
TAGATGCTGCCTGACCTGCTGCGCTTTTCCAGCAACACATTTCCATCTCTGATCTCCAGCATCTGCAGACCTCACTTTCTCCTTCGTTGGAGTTTAGAAGATTAAGGGGAGACTTAATAGAGACGTACAAAATAATACATGGCTTGGAAAAGGTGGATGCTAGGAAATTGTTTCAGTTAAACGAGGAGACTAGGACCCGTGGACACAGCCTTAGAATTAGAGGGGGTCATTTCAGAACAGACATGCGGAGACATTTCTTCAGCCAGAGAGTGGTGGGCCTGTGGAATTCATTGCCACGGAGTGCAGTGGAAGCTGGGACGCTAAATGTCTTCAAGGCCGAGATTGATAGATTCTTGTTGTCTCGAGGAATTAAGGGCTACGGGGAGAACGCTGGTAAGTGGAGCTGAAATGCGCATCAGCCATGATTGAATGGCGGAGTGGACTTGATGGGCCGAATGGCCTTACTTCCACTCCTATGTCTTATGGTCTTATGGTGTACCTGGAACATTAAAGGGAGCTATCGTCCAGTCAAGAGGTAAAATATACTTTCTCGTCTTAAAAAAGAGAGAATTGTCCTGTTGCAGGAGATGCACCTTCATGACAAGGAACATTTGACGTTACAGCAGGGCGGGTTTGATTGGGTTTATTTCTCGTCTTTTAATACTTAGAGTGGGGGAAAAGTCATAATGGATAGGAAGAATCTTCCATTTAAATTACTAGGTTGTATTAAACACCCATGGAAAGATCATAATCGCAAAGTCTTGAACTACAGGAGTTAATACAGTATTTTAAATGTTTATTGCCACACGCTGCACCCTCTTAAATTCCTGGTCGATGCATTTTCCAAATTCAGTTATCTTGCATCATGGCACATGATTGTAGAAGGAGATTTCGATTGCCTTATGGCCCCACGATGGACAGAATGTCCAAAGGTCCCCCAATGCCCTCGTTATAATGTAGGCAATTAATGGATTTATGTGGAGAACTAGAGCTGATGGATGTCTGGAAGCAGATCTACCTCAAGTAGGGATTTTATTTTCTTCCTTAAGCCGCAGAAATGCCACACGAGGGTTGATCTGTTCCCCATCCCTGCAACAATCTTAGATTCGGTGGCATCCTGAACAATTGGAAATATTACCCCAACATACCTGCCCCAGAAGTGGGATAAAAGTCACATAAAATTATGTTGTATGCAGATGGTCTTATGTTTTTGTCAAATCCCGCAATTTCGGCAGTTCACGTGATGCGATGCAATAATTCGCTTGTCGCCTTTTCGGGCTTTAAGATTAATTTTACAAAGTTGGAGGCCATGTCTATGGGTGGTCTTGGGGAAATAACTGATGAGGGCAAATCCTGGTTACTTTCTAAATGGTCACGGGGTGGGGGGTCGAGGTTCTCTATTTCAGTATATTCATTACATCCGTCTTTGATCATTTATTTAACCGTTATTATGTCCATTTGTTTGACAAAATTAAACAATACCTTCAAAGATGAGAGGTACTTCCAATATCCTGGCTAGGTCGGATAGCTCTTATTAAAGAATGTCCTTCCTCATTTACTATACCCCGTGTGAATGCTTCCTTTGATGTTTCCCACATAGGTATTTAGGAGACATAATGGGTGGTTTAGCTCTTTTATTTGGCATCATAAGCGACTCTTTATCAAGCTAACCAAATTGCAACTACCCCACACATTGTGGGGAGTAGATCGCCCAGATAAAAGCTATCAATTAAGCTCGGTTTTATCCTATGTTAGTGCCTGGGCTGCTGAGGACTCGGCGTCAATACTGTGAGATATTGGACCCTATCAGATAAAGTGAACCCTTATTAGTCTGTTTTTCTTAGCTAAATTAACAACATTTATGACGTATTATTGGCATAACCCAATAATTATCAATATTGTTAAAGCATGAATGACAATGTGTCAGATCGACGGCAATACAACCAAATTCATGTTTCTTACCCCTGTAATTGGTACACTGGGTTGTCATCCGGGGATAATGGATTCCAGGTTTAAACTGTGGGCAGCAAGGGGTGTACCTTGCTTGGGTGATTTAGAATTAGTAGAATCCCCACAGTGTGGATACAAGCCCTTGGGCCCAGCAAGTCCACTTCGACCTACTGAAGAGTAACCCACCCAACCCATTCCCCTACCATCCCATATTCATCCTGACTAATGCCCAAACCTACACATCCCTGAACACTATGGTTGATTTATCAATGACCAATTCATCTAAAATGCGCATCTTTGTACTGTGGGAGGAAACCCACACAGGCACGGCTAGAATATGTGAACTCCACACAGCCAGTCACCCAAGGCCGGAACCGAAGCCGAGACCCTGGTGCTGTGAGGCAGCAATGCTCACAACTGAGCCACCGCGTGTTATTTGATGGAGAAACAATGATATCATTCGATCAAATAACTCGTACGTATGGACTACCTAGTAGAGACCTCTTCTGTTCTTTTTTTCCAGATCAGAGATTTGATTAAAAAAAAACACACTTTTACCACACTCTTACAGATCCGATAAAGGGAAGAGGGCGCTTATTGCTTAGAATGCACTCTGTCAGTACCCTTTATCATTAGTTTGAGAGCGTCCCCTCAGACGAGACTGTGCAGCTTTGTGATGTCTGCGAAAGAGAGTTGGGGTTCAGAACACCTCGGAGACATGGGAGGATATTTGTGAAAATGCTCGAAGGATTTTGATCTGTAATAGGACCCATTCCATGCAGTTGAAAATTCTTTGTAGGGTCTACCTGACCCCAAATTGTCTCTCAAAATGCAAAGTGGGATTATCTTCAGCATTTCCTAAATGCAGAATGACTACAGGCACCCTTACTCATTGCTTGTGATCCTGCTGCAGACTTCATCTATATTGGAGCACTATGTCAGATGTGATAGAATGCGTATTGGGGACTGAATTGGAGATGGACTTGGTTTCTGTTTTCCTGGGCTTGCCCAAGGTACTTTCCACAGATGAATATGGGAAAAAAAAATAACCTTATATTCCATACTTTCCGTGCTAGGAAAAATATTCTGTTGTATTGGATGTCTGAACTCCCTCACCCCCAGAGAGGAAGAACTATGAACATAAAAATGTGTATCAGTTAATGCTCTTGATGAACGAGAGCTGTCCTTTCGTTATGCTGAGCTGTATTATTTATTCATTATTTATTGTTAGTTTTGTTTTTTCTTCTGTCTGTGTAGTATTTTAAGTTGTTTTGTGTGTACATGCAATTAGATGTAATTTTTTTCAGTTATTTGAGTTGTGTTGTTATTGGTCTATTATAATTTTAAAAATCTCTTTTAAAATATATTTTGTTTTAAAAATAAAATGCTAACATTGATAGACGTGTTAGATTTCTGCAACTTTAGGAACTTTGCTGTTCAATGTTTGTGGGTTTGAACCGCACCAGAATTGGTGTTTACTTCAATTTTCAGCTGAATCATTGATTGTTGTGCTGATTCATCGCCACTTCCTGACGTCTGGAGTTCTCGTCCCTGCTACTGACCAGAGGCAATTCCTTACCTTTTTGGTTGTAAGTTTTTACGGAATCATATCGTTTGAATCATGATCAGACCAGAATCAGATGCTCACCCGCAAAACCTGCAAATTTCGTTCAGAAACCCAATGTCTGTAAACACATTTCCCTCCCAAAGTTGCACAGAAGTTTTTGATTGCTTAAATGTATTTATCCCGTTGTGTGACAAATTGGTGTGGATGAGCTGGTGAAAGACATTGACGTGTTTGGTCAGCCATGATGATATCAAACGGCAGGAAGGACAAGTGTTTGGAATAGGCTCCTCCTGTTCCACAGTTTCTGTGCTGTTTCTTACAGAGTTCTTTCAACAATAATTTGATGAGGGCAATGTGAATTGACAGTACGGAATATCAAAGTCCTCCCCTTTATACCACTGCTCTCACAGCCAGAATAGACAGCTCCAATTGCAACGTTAGATCAGATAGTGAAGGATTCTCTCAGGCGCTCTGTCAGACTGCAAGCTATCTTCACACAGGTTTCCAACTGGCTACATGGAGCAAGCAAACGTGTGGATATTGGGATTCAGGGGCAGATTTCTGGTCTGCAGTTCTGGTCACATGAATTTCTGACATGCTGAGTCTTTCTGCGCATTTTTCCTACTTTCCCATTTCAACTGTAATTGAATTTATTCTTGCATACCATTCTTACATCTTCAATATTAATGGAAACTGTGCATCGTTTTCTTGAATGTAGGAATGGTGAAGATTATTGACGAATGCAATAAGTTTCATGTTACCTGTTTGAACATTCAGAAGGCAGTTGGTGAGGTTTCATTGATTCGAATCCTGTGCCGATTGAAACTGATTGAAGGGAAAGCTCTGTGACAGCGGCAATCTAACATTGTCTGTAAACAACGCAGGAACCAACAGAAACACATTTTTCAATGTAGTCTATTTTTCACACTTTTGTCTCCTTTTTGTATCCTTTTCATGAACCTGATGCTTCAATAATCACAGGTTCATGTAAGTTTCACCTTGTCTGCATTCACTTTAATTACAGAACTAGACGTTTCAGGGAAATGAGACAGGGTGAGTGACTGAGGTATTATTGCGGCAGCACATCACCACCAAAAAATCCCACAGTGTTATGTTCCATGGTTAGCACTGCCGCCTCAACAGAGTCCCAAGTTCTATTCCAGCCTCGGTGGACTGTCTGTGTAGAGTTTGCAATTTCTCACCATGACTGCATGGGTTTCCTCCGGGTGTTTCATTTTCCTCCCACAGTCCAAAGATTGTGCAGGTAAGGTATGTTGGCCATTCTAAATTGCCCATAGTGCATTTGTCAGAGGGGAAATGGTTCTGGTTGGGTCAATCTTGAAAAAGATTAGTGTGGACCTGTTGGTCCGAAGGGCCTGTTTCCATAGTGGAGGGAATCTCATCATCACAGCAGCAATAGAGCAGTTGAGTTAAACTTCCCATGGTATGTGTAAGTCACGTGACAGGCTCGCTGTCTGAGGCTCCAGTCGCGCAATTGGTCAGCACCTCGTACTTAAAGGTGCATAAAATGCCTAGGTTGTAAGTTCAATGCTTATCTAAAGATGCTGTTACTGACATTGACCAGGGATTATTGAAGTATTAGACAGAAACGCTGTTGAAAACAATGTTGAGTAAAGTAGCATTTATTTGAAAACTCCAGTTTCTGACGTGGGGAAAAGTTTTGTCTTTCGGAAACATGGACAGTCACCCAAGGCTGGAATCAAACCCAATTCCCTGGTGCTGTGAGGCAGCAGTGCTAACTACCGTGCTACCCTTTGGGTGATCCCTGACCAGAATTCACTGGAATCTCCTCACTGCCTAAAGCAAAGGGAATTCAGCCAAATCCAACTCTCCCAGGATGTTGGTGAGGCCACTTTAAGAATACTGCGTACAACTCGGTTGTCTGCAGAAAAGATTTAGTCAGATGACCCAGGACTGGAGGTTTGAGCTTCGAGGAGAGGTTGATTAGGTTGAGGTGTTTCCCCCTGGAGTGTAAGAGGCTGAGGGGTGACATTATAGAGGTGTATAAAATCATCAGGGGCATGGATATTCTGAATAGCCACATTCTGATCCCAGTATAGGGGAGTCGAGAACAAGAGAGCATAGGTTGAAGGCGAGAGGGCGAATGATTTAGAAAGGACCTGAAGATAAATGTTTCACACAGAGAGTGTTGTGTGTACAGAAATTGCTGTCAGAGGAAGTGGTCAAGTTGGGTACAACCACAGGAGGGATATTGGCCAAATGCTGGTAAATGGGACTAAATCAGATTTGATATCTGACCGGAGTGAACAGATGGACTAACGGGTCTGTTTCCGTTCTGCAGGACTCTCTGATTCTATAAGAGGAATGACGAAAAATTCTTAAAGGACCTTTCAAGTGGGAAATCTCTTCACTGGAAGTTTTTATTGTGCCTCGATGTTCACATGGACTAAAAACTGCGTTAGTTAAATATTTGACAGGGAAGTGAGTCACTGATAATGGGATACAGTCAGGAAAGTGGAGCTGAGACCACAACCTGATCAGCCACAATCTTAGTGCCTGGTGGAGATGGCTCAAAGTATCTAATGCCACACTCCTGCTCCTCAGTTCCATGTTTCTGTGTTACATTCAGACCCTCAAACATGCTAGACAGGAGCATTTGGAGGCTACTTACATCTATAATCTGACGCACAGAAACAGAGGAGACCATTCGGCCCTTCAAGACTGTCCCACACGCTTTGAGGTGATTTGGGAAATGTGATTGGAAAACCCAGGCTGGGTATGAAAGAGGCCCCTCATCTCGCTTTACAAAATTTCCCCTCTCTGCAACTTATGCTTCATTTGTTGGTCATGTTGTAGACCCAAATTCACTGAGAATACAGACAACTTACCTCACACACAGATGATTCACAAAATCCTCTGGTCTCCCAGTAATTGCGCATTCATGAAAATAACACCCACTAAATTTCCAATAACAGAATGTAAGTACATCAAAAACAGGGGCAGGTCGCTCACTCCCCAAGCCTGCCTTGCCCTTCCCTAAGATCATGGCTGATCTGCTCTTGGTCTCAAATCCTCTTTCATTCCCAATTCTTCATAGCCCTCAATTCTCTGACAGGTCAATATCCATCGACCTCGTCTTGAAACACTTTCAGTCATCGAGCTTCCCGAACAGTCTTGAGAACAGAAATCCTGACATTCAACACCAGCTGTTTGAAGAAAACACTTGCTGCTCCTATGTCATAGCCTCCTGATATGAACAAAAGAGGCTGGCTCGAGGGATCATGTAAAAATGACTGGCCCTGATATCAAGGCAGTGGTTAACTTCTGCTGGCATCAAGGAACTTAACAAAACTGGACTTAATGGGAATCAGAGTAAACTCTCCAGTGTTTGGTGTCAAACATGGCACCAAGGAAGATGTTCATCATCTCACTCATGTGGTCAGCTCTGTGGGAGATTCTCAGGGTAGCTTCCTCTTCACAAACATCTTCAGCTTCTTTATAAATGTCTCCTCGTTACCACCCTCCCCACCATAAGATCAGAATGTGGGGATGGTCACTGAAGATTCCACAATGTTCAGAGCGTTTTGTCCCTCGTCAGCTCCTGAACTGGTCTCTGTCCATGTGCAGCAAGACACAGACACCACTCAGGTTTGTTCTGTTAAAGTGTCTGTAACATTCATGTACCAGCACTGTCTGGCGCTGCACAATGGCACAGTAAAACAAGAGTTCATTCAGCAGCTCACGCTGGTTTCACAGGGATATGAGGAAGTCATTCAGACAATTGACAGTATTGGAGAAGAACAGGGACAGCCCATTCAGTGCCTCCAGCCTATTACTCAGGAAGAGAAGGAGTCGAGTGTGATGGACCACACCAGAGACCCTCAAAAATATTTGAGGGTGGTAACCTAGACTCGAATATTTTCATATTTTAAAGGAAATGTAAACTGTCTGTCCCAGATGCAATGTGACTGGTCAAACTACTCGGTGTGAAGCAAAACAACATTTATTTAACACGGAAGATAAAATGAAACCAGGGAAAGGGAAATTTAGAATAACTTAATTCT
>NW_025206685.1:7790-12000 GCF_004010195.1 Chiloscyllium plagiosum | reverse complement strand
CCACAAGTATGGGCGTCCATAGGAGGAAAGTTCCATGTTCCATCTTGACCTAGTACTGCCGAGAATACCAATCTCTTTCCTAACCAGAGACAGTTAAAACCCAATAATTGATGGAAATGAACATACTGGTCTTCTGTTTGAGATAAGCCAGGTGACTCAGACCAGAATGCCTCATCTGCCAGTTTTCCTGACTTTTCCTTCCGGGGCTGACCAGGACCCACAATGTAGGGAAACGCAAGCCTGCGCATCATCTTGGGGAGTTGACCTTACAGAGTGCTGTTAAACTAAGGACCTTCACACTCACAGCTAGATACATGTGCACAAAGAGCAGGAGAGTCCCAGGCTCCATTTCTCGGGCCCTTTCCAAAATCGATCTCACACTCGATGAATTGGGGATGAATTGAGACCCACAGCGCGGGAGGTTTAGGCCTACGATCCAGATTATGGGGCTAGTACTTATATTTCATCTAGAGCTAGCTGAACTCCACAGATCAGAGATGAAGAGCGCTGATTCAATCTTGGGCCGAAATGATGCACATCCCAATCGCACCACGGCCCTCATCCAGGTCTCGGATGCATCTCAGACCTCGTGCTGTGTTAGTCAATTAACCAGTATCTCCACAAAACAGTGAAAGATCGGGTCAGGATGCATGGGGGGGCCAAGAGCTGGGATAGCCAATTAGTGGATTTAAAGCAGGGGCATATAGGACTAGGCTGCAGATAGGCCCGAGTGTGAGTGAGCCAATCAGAGTGAAGGACAGAACTTGCTGCTCAGTGCAAGGAAATCTAGGCTCTCCCTCTGTTTAAAACTGCTGCACTAATTGGCTGTGCAATTGACCGAGGCCTCAATGTGGCCCAATTGATATCGTGGGTCATTACTGCGCCACGGCTGAGGGCAGCCTCGCCTGCCCCCGACTCTCAGTTTCCATTATTACCCTCCAATGCTCCTGAATGCCCACCTCTTGAAACACTCCCATTCCTGGCAAAAACATGGAGGATTGTGAACCCGCCAGCCAACTCTCTCAGCACGGTGCCTCCTGCACGATGTCATGGGTGACCAGCGCCACCTCCACCAGCAGATGCAGCTCACTATCACGGTCCTCCAGGGCTTGCTTGGCACCTAGGCTGCGTCTTAGCGTCGATGTTCTCCAGCAAAGAGGGGGGCAATGGGCAGCCCCAAAGGGTCCTCTGGCCCATCCTCGTTATGATGCATCGGGAGTCCATGCCAGTGTCTACATCACCACCTAGTGGATTGGTCTGACGTATTGACGGTTTGAAGTCTGGGTCCCAGCACTTAGGGCCAATAATTGGTTGATGTCAAACATGGTCCAAAAGCGTCAGGCCTAGTTTTTTATTGGGAGCTAAATTTCAGAATTTCATGGAGGCCTCGCTGACAAAACTTCCCTTCCCACCCCAGCACTACAAAGGAGAGAGAATCACATCTGTTCCCTACCTGCAATATTCCAACAAAAACCTCATCACCAAACTCAAAAAGCAGGGAGAAAGCGAAAGACTTGGTCCTCGAGATGGAAGGAGCAGAAATTGGAGAATGGAGGGTGGAGTTTGGAAGGCGCTGGGTGCTGTGGTCCGGACGGGTTTGGAGTGCACCAGGCATGGCATTATATTGGGGGCAGGGCTTTAGGTGATCTGGACAGGGTAGAGTGTATGGGAGCGGTGTTTGGGGAGCGCTGGGCAGTCCAGAGTGTTTGGGGAAGTGCCTGGGGTGCACTGCGTGGGAAATTGTAGTTGGTGGGGTTTGTGCAAAGGGTGGGGCCGTGTTTAGGAGCGGGGTTTGAGGGTGAGCTGGGCAGAGAATTGTGTTTGGCAGAGGAAACTGTGGTGTGCTGGGCGGGGCACAGCATTTGGGGCGGGGTGTTGGGTATGCTGGGCGTGGCACAGAGTTTCAGGGCGGGTGTAAGGTCCGCTGGGCGGGGCACAGTGTTTGGGGGTGGACTTTGGGTGTGCTGAGCGTGGCACAGTTTTTGTGGGTGGAGTTTGCGGTGTGATGGCGGGACACAGTGTTTGGGAGCGTGGATTGGGGCGTGCTGGGCAGGGCACAGTATTTGGGGCGGAGTTTGGGGTGGGCTGGGCGGGACACTGTGTTGGGGCGTGGCTTGGGGAATTGTTTCTGTAGAACGGGAAACTGAAAACAACAAAATATTGGAGACCAGAGTGGGTCAAGGTCTATATCTATGGAGAGGGAGGAAACTCAAGTTTTGAGTTTAGGTGTTGATGTGTTGCGAGAGCAGCATTTATGCAACATTGCTGGGGCGATGATTGGACTGCTGTGGCTTAGAAAGGATGTTGATAATTCATAGTAAGTGATCAGACTGTGTGAATGGCAGAACAAACGTGTTTCTAATGTGCCAACTGGCAAGAGTAGACCGTCCCACTGGTGCGGGCGTGAGGGGAGAGAGGGTGATAGAGAAGGTAAAAAGCAAAGCTGTAAGAAAATGAAGCAATGAGCTCACAATTTGAAGGTGCTGAACTCAATATTAGTCCAGAATTTTGTGAACATGCCTAGTTTGAAGATGAGATTCTCCACCTTGCGCTGTGATTCGCTGGAGTATGGTAGAATACCGAGGACAGACAAATGAGCTTGCAAGCAGGATGCTGTGTTAAAATGACTGGGCTACTGCAAGGTTCGGGTCATGCTTGGTTACAGACTGGAGGCGTTCTGCAAATTGGGGTGGACACTTAATGTTGAGCAGGGTTTCAGTGCAGAATGGATCTCACTTACATGCACACAATAGAGATTCTGAAATAAACGTTGCAATTCACACTGACAGACAGCAAGGTTCAGAGAAAGAATAAATCCCACTTTCAATGTATGACCCGAAACAAAGTTCCACAGTCCCAGAGATTCGTAAATCTGACAGTGAGAGATTGGGAGCACACGGCAGGTTCTTGGTCATATACAGTTCAGGCACTGGATAATGCAGAAGTAATTCAATGCTTTCTTTCATCGTCGGAGATTGTCACAATGTATCAAACACAGGAAGGTTTCCACAAACGTCAATCAACAATCAATGAAGTACACACTGATTTACTTTTTTTTGTATAAAACTGTTTAATCAAGTAGGAAACCACCATCAAACGATATTAAAACAGGTATTTCATTGAACGACAAGTACCTAGAGTTCGCCTCCACTTTTATCATTCCCTAAAGAACCTGTTCAAGATCATCGGAATTCGTTTGCATGCATCGTTTTCTAATCTGTAAATGTCATAATTCAAGATTGTGAGGGCAATCGTTGGCCAGAGTTAAGGACTGTAACACAGTTGGTCAAATTTCCATTTAAACGCAGTACTATAGAAGAAGGACAATGTGGAAGTTGAGTATAGTTTCTCGCTTATTTTTGCCATTTATTGATGAGAATTGCTTAGAGAAACAGCAGAAGATTGGAGAAGTAATCCAAGACTTTCTTTACTCGTTCCATGACTGTAAATTTCGTGTCTCGCTTTTAAAATATGCTGAAGCAAGATTTTGGTAAGATTTCTCAGTTATCTGAAATAACCCAATGACAAATGGTAATGAAAGCTGATGGCGACTCCGCAAGTTTCATAGATACTAAAACTTGTACATGGCCCTGGAGTGCGATAAAAGAAAATACAGTACAATGAGAAGATGTCGAAATGATGGCGTATCGAAGCAGATTCTATGTTATACTCGTGGAAAATGGATCCTCAGGGAAACAGCTGCATCTATCAATGGTGTTGTTTGAAGATACATCGTCAGAGCATCAATGAATGTTCTCTGAGTTCAATGAAGATTCCACAAGGACACTTGATACTACTTTCATTCAGAAACAAATATATTCGCATTATCTTTGATGTCTTTGTAGATTCCAATTCGGTATGTCTGTCTCGGCAGTCCGCTTGGTGCTTTAATACTGCAAAGACCCCGCACGCCTGACGACAAGACCCAATGCACAAAAATCAAAAGCACTCCAGGACCGTTTTCAGGTTTTGACCATTTCTCCAACAACTTGTGCAACTGCTGAAACTTCCTCTTTCTGCAACTTCGGGGTGAGTTCGGGTGGGGGAGTTGGAATCCTGGACTGATCTCTCTGCTCAGCACGCTTTACCATTTGGAAGTAATGCAAAGTGAATCACTTCCTCCCCCATTGTGCACAACTCTCACTGTCAACAAATTCCCAGATATCGTTATTCAACCCTATGTAAGTAAGATTGTAATGAATCACTCTAT
>NW_025206685.1:5462-7701 GCF_004010195.1 Chiloscyllium plagiosum | reverse complement strand
GCGGGTCGGTGTGGACTTGTTGGGCCCAAGGGCCTGTTTCCACACTGTAAGTAATCTAATCTAATCTAAATTCCTACTGCATCGGTTGAGAATCCCACGTATTGTTTGAGCTGCACCAATCCGCGAGTATCTCATTATATTTTCGACGTCGGCTTTCAAGATGGTGCCATCACATTTTCGAGAGTGGGGATGAGTTCCTTACCACAGAAACCGTTGCATCTAATCTGCTCCTGTGTCAATGGCAATATGATGAATAAAGTTCACCGCCTCGTTAATCGTTTGTTTATTGAATCATTTAGCCCTGTCTGACAGAAAATGATTTTGTTGATTGCCATGTAAGGAATAGTAATCTGCAGCAGACAAGCTTAACCCATCATTTTGTTTCCTCGTATGCACATTACAACCGAGTTTGCAGGACAGGTATTATCTCTCGGCCTTGTTCTCTTATCTCTGGGTTGTGAGAATTTTCCTGCGCTTTTGCCATTAGCCATACAAGTTTATATAGGATGTGCCTTGCTGCTGTTGTGGATTTGTGTTATGCCTGCTTATTTCTTTCAAACCTGAAGAAGGTTTCTGTTTGACCTGGTGCCGCTGTTCTTTATTAGTTCCTCTGTTCCTCCATGTCGATTGGTCACGACATGTTAAAACATCTTGCTTCTCGATTTTTTTTTCCCAGCGATGTTCTGCCAAGCCACTCTTTTGACCTGGTGCCGCTGTTCTTTTTTAGTTCCTTTGCTCCTCCATGTGGATTGGTCACGACATGTTAAAACGTCTTGCTTCTCGATTTTTTTTCCCAGCGATGTTCTGCCAAGCCACTCTTTCAATTCACGTATCATCTTTTCAGCAGCTCTGAGTTGTTTCCTTTCGAAGTTAGTTTCATAATTAACGCAACCGGATATTTCACCATGCTCTTCAACTGTTCTCTGAACTTGGACTGCAAGTCGCAACATAAATTGATGTGTTTGTGCTGCATGTTAAATTCCGCAACATATGTGCAACTTCCTTAAATATATATTCAGAATAGTCACCGAGGAGTTCATTAACATTAAAAATGTGCAAAACATACGGAAACCACAACAGTATAAAACTGCTCGATATGATGAGGAGAAAAATAACAGAATTCCGTCTGCTCTCCATCTCTGTATCAATCTGTCCCTTGCTATGACCCTTCACTCCTTTTCGTACTCGACTCGCCACTAATATATGCCTGACTATCAGAGCATTGAGCAACAGAATTAAACCAAATGGTAACAATGGCGTTAAAAACTTATCAACCATTCTAAATCCAATCCATCTTGGGTTAGTAAAACAGGCTCGTTTGTAGAACAATACAGAGGAACATTGTTAATAATTCGTTTAGGGTTAAATCGAAAGTAAATTGGTATGTTTTTTAAACTAAAAAATATACAGATTGTTGCAAGAACTCCTGTTGCAGTTTTTCTAGTGCAATATTTAAATTTAAGCCTCTCGCAAGAAATTGCAATAAATCGATCAAAAGTAAAGGCGACAGTGAACCAGACTGAACAGTCCATTGCTAATCAAGCCAGGAGGTAGTTAATTTTACACACAGCAGTGAGTTTCAGTAGAGGCATCGGGAAATAATACCAATTGATTCGGAGAAGCATGACTTCAGTGATAATCGTCAGTAAATCCGACATTGCCATTGCCACCATGTAATGAGTGGTGCATTTGGAGATCCCACACTTTCCCTGGGATAGGATGACAACTGCCACGAGATTTGCTGTAAGAGGAAAGAGGAGAAGAGTCTCAATATTGTTCATATTCGTGTGGAAATAATAAGCACTGAGATTTGTTTAAAAACATGGAAATCGGCCCTTTTCACAATTTAAAACATAACTAAGGCAAGGCAGGTAATTGTAGATACATTAATTTTCTTTCATACGTGGTACTCGGGATTTCGACAAATCTACTGATATGTAGTTCTGGATATTTTTATGTCCATAGAATCATTGAATAACTACGGAAGCTACTCGGCTCACCAAGGCTGTACTGACCCTCAGTTCAAAAATGTGTTGCTGGAAAAACGCAGAAGGTCAGGCAGCATCCAAGAAGCAGGAAACTCGACGTTTCGGGCATAAGCCCTTCGTCAGGAATGAGGCTGGTGTGCCAAGCGGGCAGAGATAAAAGGTAGGGGGAGGAAATTTGGGGGAGGGGCGCTGGGAATACGATAGGTGGAAGGAGGTGAGGGTGAGGGTGATAGGCCAGAGAGGGGGTGGGG
>NW_025206685.1:0-1440 GCF_004010195.1 Chiloscyllium plagiosum | reverse complement strand
CCTCCACTACTTCCTCAGGCAGCTCATTCCACACACATACCACCCTCTGCATGAGAGGGTGGTACATGTGTGGAATGAGCTGCCTGAGGAAGTAGTGGAGGCTAGTACAACTGCAACATTTTAAAGGAGAAAGTGAGGTCTGCAGATGCTGGAGATCAAAGTTGAAACTTTATTGCTGGAACAAAGCCATCTGGATATATGAATAGGAAGGGTTTGGAGGGATATGGTCCGGGTGCTGGCAGGTGGGGCTAGATTGGGTTGGGATATCTGGTCGGCATGGATGGGTTTGACGAAAGGGTCTGTTTCCGTGCTGTACATCTCTATGACTCTTTCTCATTCACTGAGCCCAATCAATGACACATACTCGACACCAGATCCGCGTCAATGTGATTATTTCTTAACCATCCGCTGAAATGGCCTAGGAAACCATTCAGTTCTGGAATGGTAGGCATTAAATGCTGGTCTTACCAGTGACATCCAAACCCATGAATGAACCAAAATTAAAAATAGAGCCAAGGTTGGGTTTTCTAACCCACTGCCATTGTTTTGTTCCATACATGCAACCTGTAATCACAATTATGTGTTTTGCAAAAACTTGGGGCAGAATGGGGGCTCAAATTATGGCAAGAAATGTGGGAGCATTAAGTGAGAAGTTCAATGAGGCCTATCTTGATGATGGGGACAACTCACTGTTCCTTTTAACTTAGCTCAGGGATGCAATATTATCAACAGGCCATGATAAGTTATCTATTAAATGGATATTACTGCTTTAAGTACCTTATTAACTGCATATCTTACCTGCTTAATATCTAGTATTTTATTATAGAATCACAGAATTCCTACAGTGTGGAAGCAGGCCGTTCAGCCCATCGAATGCACATCGACCTCCAAAGTGTATCTCACCCAGACCCACCATCCCACCCTATCCCTATAACCCTTCATTTCCCATGGCTAACCCACCTAGTCTGCACATCCCTGAACACTATTGGCAATTCAGCATGGTCAATCCACCATTACCTGCACATCTTTGGACTGAGGGACCAAACCATAGCACCTGGAGGAAACCCACACAGAAATGGGGAGAATGTGTAAGCTCCACACAAGCAATCTGCTGAGAGCAGAATTGAGCCTGGGTTACCGGTGCTGTGAGGCAGCAGTGCTAACCACTGAGCCACCGTGCTGTGCCTCATCATATCTACTGCCATGAGCAAATTGGACGCTGAGAATTCTCGCCATGGAAGTCTGAGACCTGTCAATTTCAGCTCACTGCTTGCTCCAAAAAAGATATCCATGGTGGAAAGAGACACCGACATCACAAGACATGCTCTATGCACCAGTGATGCTGGTCCATTCCTGGATATTCTTGCAATGCTGAGATGTTCTGGATACAGCAAGTGGTAAAATGGGATTAAACTCAGATGAGAGGGAATACAAGAGGTG
>NW_025206684.1:11327-12000 GCF_004010195.1 Chiloscyllium plagiosum | reverse complement strand
ACAATGTGAGAATATTTATCCTTAACACTGAGATAAAGGTATACAGAGTCATAGAAAGTCTAAATGTGCAAATTTTATTGCATGACTAAAGACAGCAATTGTAAAAAACCCATCTGATTTAATGAGAAATCCCCCAAAAACTATAAAACACCCTCTGATCTATAGCTTATGTCGAGGGCAATAATCGGTTTGATTGCCACTTGCTACTGCAACTTTACCTGTCTGAATTAACAAATCCAGTCTTACCTACATGATCGTTATTCTTATGGCTTTCAAACACAAAACATATAAAGCTGGCAACTTGTCTAGCACTACATTATATTGAAATCATAAAAGTGAGGAAGGCAGTGATTCATTCTAGCTTGCTTCTCCACCTCCCTACCTGTACCACACTGAAGAACCATTCAATAATGATTGCACATGCATGGTTTAAAAAGAACATAAATGGCAAATTTGGCAAAAATAGTTACTAATCAGAAGAATATATTTTCATTTTCATGCTTGAAACACACACACGCGCACAGGCACAGGCACACACACGCGCGCGCACACACACACAGGCACAGGCGCACACACACACACACGGGCACACGCACACAGGCGCACGCGCACACACACACGCACAGGCACGCGCACACACACACAGGCACGCGCACACACAAACCGGCACACA
>NW_025206684.1:0-1125 GCF_004010195.1 Chiloscyllium plagiosum | reverse complement strand
GTTGAAGTATATGCACTTGAACCCATCTCTGTGTCCGTAAGTATTCCCTGTCAGTGCTACCTTCTCCACAGCCTCCCTACATTCTTGGACATGCTGACAAACAGCTAGCCTACTTGCTGGACTACAAGTCTGGATCCCATCCCCCTGCCAAATTAGTTTAAACCCCCCCGAAGAGGGCTAGCAAAACCTACCCCCAGGATATTGGTGCCCTTCTGGTTCAGGTGCAACCCGTCCTGCTTGTACAGGTCCCACCTTCCCCAGAATGCAGTCCAATTGTCCAAATACCTGAAGCCCTCCCTCCTACACCATCCTTGCAGCCACGTGTTCAACTGCACTCTCTCCCTATTCCTTGCCTCACTGCCACGTGGCACCGGCAACAACCCAGAGATGACGACTCTGTCTGTCCTAGCTTTTAGCTTCCAGCCTAACTCCCTGAGCTCTTGAATGACCTCCCCACCCCTCTTCCTACCTATGTCGTTGGTGCCAACGTGCTTTCTTTTCCCTTGGAAAAGAAAAGTTTGAGATGAGATTTGATAGAAGCATCCAAATTAAGACAGGTTCAGACAGAATAGATAGTGAGAAACTGTTCATATAGTTGGCAGAAACACGAACAATAGGGCACAGATTTTAAGGTAAACGGCAAAAGAATCAATAGCAGTGTGAGGATAAAATTCTTCATGCAGCAAGTGATTAGGATCTAGAATGTATTGCCTGAGAGTGTAGTGGATGGTGATTCAATTGAGGTTTCAGGAGGAAATGGATTGTTATTTGAACAGGAGGGATGTGTGCAGTGTTGAGATAGGTGGGAGAATGCTACCCGGTAGATTTCTCATTCAGAGGGTGGCACAAACATAATGATCTAAATGGCTACATTGTGTGCTGTTACAGTTCTGTACTAATTATTGGTCTCTTCTTTGGATGTAATCTAGTTCTTTTCTGTTATGCACCATTAGAATTATCTGGGTTGAGAGTTAGACTTTGTAAATATGATTGTTAACTCACAATTACATTTAAAAATTCACAAGCTTGGCTCCCAATATAAAACTACTTCATGATCTTATGTGGTTCCTCTTTAGACTTTCCACACGGGGTTGGATCAGCCTCATACTTACCATCCTTATGTTT
>NW_025206683.1:11517-12000 GCF_004010195.1 Chiloscyllium plagiosum | reverse complement strand
GCCTTGTGTCAGCTTTTCATCTCTGTCTACCAGTGTGTACGCAGGCTGCTTGGAAAACCTGGTCTTTTGCTGGTGCTTGTCTACATCCACTTCTTCCAGCTCTGAATTATGCGTCCTTATTTTGGCAATTTTCGAATTTTTATTTTCGTAGTCTTTGCTGCCAGAACTATTCATCCCGTGCTTTTCAATGGGGTTTTTTATTTGATGCAACTGCTCTCGGACGTTGTTCGTGGTGTCATCAGAGGCCGTGGGAGTGGGGCTGCTGCGCTTCCTTCGACGGCGTATCCACCAGAAAAACAGCAACACAAAGCAGCAAATCCAAACCGCGGTGATCACCGAGCTCAGCAAAGGGACCAGGAAATCTGCAACAAGAACAAGCTCTTGAGAGTGAACTTAATGCACCGGGAAGTGGCATCGCGCATGGTTACGCGTCAATCACATGGACAACAACTAAGCCAACTATGAGTCAGGTCCACCCCCCCC
>NW_025206683.1:3129-10596 GCF_004010195.1 Chiloscyllium plagiosum | reverse complement strand
GTGAGTTCATGGAATGCTCTGCCAGTGGCAGTGGTGGACTCTCCCTCATTATGGGCATTTAAGCGGGCATTGGATAGGCATATGGAGGATAGTGGGCTAGTGTAGGTTAGGTGGGCTTGGATCGGCGCAACATCGAGGGCCGAAGGGCCTGTACTACGCTGTATTCTTCTATGTTCTATGTTCAAGTGGTGCAGTGAAGTGGAACAAGTTGGATCTGAATGTGGCTCAAAGGCTGGAATCAAAGAATTGACAGATTGTTTTGCAAATGGAAAAGGGTTTCCAGTGATGTTTGACAGGGCTTTCTGTTGAATCCTTTTCTGTCTGTGATGTGTATTAATGAATTAGACTCAAATTGCAGAGGTGTGAATGGGAAATCTGAAGATTGGCAGGCTTACTGATAACGACAGGACAGCTGTCATCTTCCGGATGATGTCATTGGACTTGTAGAGTTAGTGGAAAAGTAGTAAATTAAATTTAATCTGGAGAAGTGTCAGGTTATAATATTTGGGATGAGCAAATAAACCAAAGGAATACACATTAAACGGGGATACTGAGAGAGGTCGAGGAACTGAGAGAGACCTTGGATTGAATGCCCACAGATTCCTAAAGATGATGGAACAGCTAGATAAAATTGTAATGAAGGAATATGGGATGGTTATCTTCATTGGGTGAGGTATTGAATACAAAATAAAAATGTAAGATTCTGGTTATCTACGGCCGGGAGTTTTGTATACAGTTTTGGTCACCACGTTACAGGATGAACCATGATTGCCTCAGGTTGAATATAGAGGAAATTTACAAGAATGTCACCAGAAAATTACAGCTATGAGGAAAGATTGGATAGACTAATGTTGTCTTTCTTAGTAACAAAGGAGGCTGAGGGGTGACTTAATTGAAAAAAATATTATAAAACATAATAACAGCAAGTACAAAATAAGGAAGGGGTTGGACAGAGTGGACAGGAAACCCTGTAATCCCTAGCGGAAAGGTCTATCACCTGGGAATGTAAGGTGATCATTCAAATGATTAGAGGTTACATAAGAACCTACTCTTTCACGCAGAGGGTGGTGAGTGTCTGGAATTCGTTGCCTAATTTTGATAGTTGAGGCGGACCTGCAGCTGATGTGTTGGAACCTGCAAAGCTACAGACCAGATACTGATAAGTGAGGTTAGAATGGGTGGTCAGTTTACTCAGATAGTGCAGCCATATTAGGCAGCAATGTCTTTTCCATGCTGTAACTTTTCATTAGTTCTACAGTTCTGTAAGTATTTAGAATGAGCAAACATTTAATGCAGAAAAAAATCTGAAATTATACATTTTGTTTGGATGGAAGGATAATATAAAATAAAGGGTGCAATGCTAAAAGGGCAGTTGGACAGAGGAGCCTGGAATACATGTGCGTAAATTGTTGAAGGTGTTTGGGAAGGTTGAGAAAGTTGTTAAAAAAAGGCATTCAAGATACTGGGTTTATAAATAAGGGCACAGAGTGCAAGAGCAAGAACATTGTAATAAATCTCTATGACTTGATATGACCTCACCTGGAGAGTTATCTCTAACTCTGGGCCCCACATTTTCAGAAGAAGGTTGGGGTAGGGTTCAGAAAGGATTTATGAGAGAGATTGCAGGGATCAGTGACCTCAGTTACATGGAAACAAGCTTGGCTTATTCTCCAAGGATAGCAGATTTGATCAACACTTTTTTAAGATCATGAGAGCTCTAGGCAGAGCAGATCAATAGAAATTGTTCCCTTTAGCAGGAGGAACTGGAAGAAAAGATATGGTTTAAGGTACTTGATAAAAATAACATAAATGAAGTATTTTTTATGCAGTGAGTGGTTTGGTTCAGGAATGGACTCCCTGATAGTGTGATGGATACGGAGTCAATCAAGGTTTCCAAAGTGTGCTTGTGCTAAGGTGAGGGAATGGGAATATTTGATTAGTTCTTGCAGACAGCCAGTACAGTCTTGACAAGCAGAATGGCCTCCTTAGTGCCATTTAATGATTCGATATTTAGAATTGGTTGACTCTTCCAGGTTGGTCTGGACTACCCTCAGTATAGGTGGTCACTGGTTCCTGGTGAGTGAGCGAGCTGGGAGACAATTTAAGCTTTGTTCCATCTCATTTAAAAAGTAATTACAACCCCTACCTCTCTCTACACACTTCAGAAACCTAGGCCATACTCTAAAGGGAATAGAGACTAAGTGAAATCAGTCTCAAACCCTCTATTTCCTTCTTTGAGCTTGAGAACTGAATAAATGAAAGGAAAATCAGTTACACTATTTCATAGTCACACATCTACTGACCATAGGTATAAACATAAATGTAAACACACAGAGTCACAACCATGATCAGTGGTCAACAGAGACATTCATGGGTATACAAACACACAGAGACATATCTCTAAAACTTGAGATCAATCTGATACATTTTGTAAAGCTCATTATTTTCTTATTATTGATGATGACCAAACAAGGCTAAGAGAAAAGTCAAGTGGAAGAGTCAGAAAGAGCAATAACCAGCCCTGAATCCCACATACCGTGTTTCTCCTTCCTGTCCGCAGGGCTGACCCTTTCCCAGGGCTGCACCACCCAAGCTGATGGTTCGCACTGTGGAAGCTGTGAGTTTAATCTGCTGCGCTTGTTCTAATCCAGGGCACATGCCACAGTTTAAGAGCCCAGAGTACAGAGAGTTTGTTATAAAGCAGAGGGTGTCAGCTCCAACACGTTGCATGGATTTCCAGAACAATCATTATTGCCATGGTTGAGATTAAACAAATGCAGAAAATGTATAATTAAAACCGGATTAAAATAATTCAAACATATTGGAAACAAAGGCTCACCTGAAGGGGTCCCATCCCTTCTAGTGTGAAGCGGAGCTCACCCACAGAACCCTGACTATGCCTGTTTCTATCATTCCCACACACAGAATGCTCCTTTCCATGGTTTAATGGTTTACAGAAGCAATGCCCTCTTCATCTGCTGACTCCCATAGTCAGCTCCTGGCAGGACAGCAATAAAAGGACTTTTAAATGAATCTAATTTCTTTAAAGCTCCTCTGGCACCAACCCTCAAGGGGATTTCTCTGGAATCTGAGTGGAATGACAATACCTCAAATCCAGTTCAATGCCTGTTATTATTTCATTGACCTCAGATCAATGTTGAGGTGATCTCCTTACAACTTTTCAATATGTGGCACAGTAGCTCAGTGGTTAACATTGCTACTTCACAGCACCAGGGGCCTGTGTTTGATGCCACCCTCAGGTGGCTGACTGGGTGGCATTTGCACATTCTCCCTGTGTCTGTGTGGGTTTCCTCCAGATGCCCTAGTTTCCTCCCAGAGTCCAAAGATGGGTAGGTTAGGTGGATTGGCCTTGCAACATTGCCCATAATCTCCAGGAACATGTAGGTTAGGTGGATTGGCCTTGCTACATTGCCCATAATCTCCATGAACATGTAGGCTAGGTGGATTGGCCTTGCTACATTGCCCATAATCTCCAGGAATGTGTAGGTTAGGTGGATTGGCCTTGTTACATTGCCCATAATCTCCAGGAATGTGTAGGTTAGCCATAGGAAATGCAGAGATATAGGGTAGGGGTTGTTTTGTGTGGGATGTGCTTCAGAGGGTCAGTGCAGATTCAATTAGTCGAGTCTGTAGCGATTCTATGATTCTGGAAAAGATGGTGCAGATTTGTGCAAGTTGCTAATTGTGACAACGGAACCAAATCTGGATTACTGAAGGAAGTTGGTGAGGAGACAGCAGTGGCTCTTGTTGTAATTTTTCTTCAGAAAGAAATGTAGCAGAAAACTAGATAATTATAGGTTAAATAGATTTACATTGGTTATGGAGAGTGGGAGTGTACCCGTCTTCAGTGCTGAGGGCTGACACATTGATAAAAATAAAAGCAAAATACTGTGGATGCTGAATATCTGAAACAAACACAGAAAATGCTGCAGAAATTCAGCAAGTCTGGCAACAGCTGTAGAGAGAGAAGCAGAGTGAACATTTTCAGTTGGGTATGGCACATTTTACTGGTAAGTATCATCAGAATATCTCAATAAACAGTAACATGTGATTTTGTTTTCACCAGAAAGGTCAGATGGGATCATAGTTTAACATTTAATCTGAAAAATGACATCTCTGACAGTGCAGCACTCCCTCAGTATTTACGCTGCACCAGTGCAGCACTCCCTCAGTACTAACCCTCTAACAGTTCTGCACTCACTCAGCACTGCACTGAAATGTTAGACTACACTATGTGCCTAAGTCTCTGGAATGGGACTGAATAAACCACTGAGCCACATTATGCACCAGGACATAGTGAACAGAAAGGAAGAAAATGTAAGGTATTAAAGCAAAAGAAAAGGTATTCATTTGTAGAGATTGTCGGGCTCAGCAGTAAGTAGGGGTTAAAGAAGTAAATAAAGAAACTGAAACACTGAAAGTAGTAAAAACTCCACAGTATGAGCTTCTGCTCATAACAGAGAATACTCCCATTATTCTCTTTAAGAGTAGGAAACCATAGGCCTGAATGTGATTCAGGAAAACTACTTCCTGATGTCGCAGACAATGGAGGAATGGGGCAAATTTACATTAGGATTGCATTACTCTCCTTATGCCCAATATAATGAGATATTGCTTGATGTAACAATTTCCCTTTTTATCCCATTACTCACTGAAGTAGGCCAAGACATATTCCCCAAAGCCTACTTTTTGAGTTTTAATCCTAGAAATGAGCCCACAGTAAAAAGTCTTTAAGGTTTCATCAAAGGTTTATTAACAAAATCCTCAACTACGGGCGAATTGCTGCTCAAACCTAATACGGACTCAAGCATACAAAGTAGAAGTTAAGAGAAAGGGAAGGAAGGAAATTAACAATTATGAGTTGCTTAAAAGTCAAAGATGTTGGCACTAGATTGCATTACTTATCATCTAGTAGGTCAATATTTAAACTGGGTTTGTTGATCTTGTAGTAATTCTGTTCCTGAGAGCTGAAATGCAGATAAAAGGCAGTCAAAGACACAATAACATTTCCTATACTCAGAAAATTAGTTTGGCAGGTGAAGTCTGAGATTCTTTCTGGAGATGAGACTTTTGAGAGAGAGAACTTAATAGATTTGAAATAAGAAAAAATAGTAATGAAATGTATAATGGAACTTAAGATAAGGAAACCTCTAGAAGCTAATGGCTTCTAACCACAGAATACTAAAAGAAGCAGCAAAAGAAATTGCTGGTTTGTTAGCCAGACTTTTTCGAAGCTGCCTAGATACAGAAATGTTACTTTTGAATGAGAGAATTGAAAATGTCACCTCAACTTTTTTAAGAAATCAGAAATAGGAAAAGTACAGACATGTCAGTTTAACAACAATGATAGGACAATTGCTGGAAAATTACTTTCAGAGGCCCAGTGATTCAGTCGCTAGCCAAATATAAGTTAGTCATTGGGTCAGCAAGGATTTGTAAAAATGGGTCAAATCTGACTGATTATTGAATCTCTTACTTGACAGAGTCATTAATATAGTGGGCAAGAGACTGTCAAAAGATTTTGTTAATGTTTTCAGAAGTTACTGAACGAAAAATAATTTGTAAAAATGAAAACATATGGAACTGAGACTAACCTAATGACACGGATTGATTATAGATCGGCAGTGAAGGGGTAGGCAGATTTTGTTTGGTTGAGAGGAGGAAGAGAGCTATGGGAAGTTCCCTGGACTGCAGCATACATGATATTCTGTGGGTGGTCCAACACAAGCTGGATTCTGAAGGAATGGAATCCTCTCCTATCCCTGAATATCTTCGAGTTTCAATAAGGGTCTCACATAGACTATAATTTTCACATCATCCATTTCCGACACTTCCCTTCCTTTCTTTGACATCTATGTCTCTGTTTCAGGAATTAACCGCCCACTGCCATCCACTACAAAGTCACTGACTCCCACATCTACCTTCATTATAGCTTGTCACACCCCATATCCTGCAAGGATTCCATCTCATTCTCCCAGTTCTTTTACCTATGTCACATCTGTTCAGATGATGCCACCTTCCAAACAGAGCTGCTAACATGGTTGCTTCTTCTATGACTATGGTTTCCCACCCACTGTGGTTGACAGGGCCCTTCCCACAGCACCTTCCCATGTAACCGCAGAAGGTGCAACACTTTCTGCTGCTTACCTCCTCCCTGCTCATCAACCAAGGGCCTGAACAGGCTTTCCAGGTGAAGCAGCATTTCACCTGTCCCTCCTCCAATCTTGTGTATTGCATTCACTGCACCCAATGTGGCCTACTCTACATTGGAGAAACCAAATGCAGACTGGGTGACTGCTTTGCAGAACACCTCCTGTCCATGTGCAAGCATGACCCTGACCTTCCCATAGCTGGTCATTTGAACACAGCGTCCTGCTCACATGCCCACCCATCTGTCCTCGACATGCTATGATGCTCCAGTGAATCACAGCACAACCCGGAGAAACAACATCTCATCTTCAGGCTAGGCACTTTATAGCCTTCTGGATTTAATATTGAGTTTAACACCCTTAAATTGTGAACCATTTCTTCCCTTTCTTCTAACTTGTTATGATGTCCTCCCTCCCCCCATCCCAGTTACTGTCCTTTCATGTCTGGCAGGAGACACACCATTGCTCTGCCATTCTCACATTCTGATCACTTCATGGAAGCTACTAACATGTTTTCTCCACCAGCACCCTAGACCCAGTACCTCCACCCCTCCCCCAAACTATTGCATAAATGCTGTCCCTGCACATTTCACTTCAGCTCTGACAAAGAGTCATCTAGACTCGAAATGTTAGGCTTGCTCTCCCTCCATGATGCTGTCTGACACGCCGTGATCTGTAATTGTTGTTTTCATATAGACACACTGCTGACTCCCTGGACTGTGGAAAATCCAGCAATTCCCTCTTATCCTGCTATTCTCTGACAGGACAGAATTATGAAAAAAAAAACTAAAATTAAACTACTGAGGATGTGGAGATCAGAAATAGGAGATTGGATTCAAAACATTAACTCTGTTTCTTTCTCCACAGGCACTGGCAACCTGATGAGTTTTCCAGCATTTCTGTTCAGATTTTATATAAAAAGCTTAGTCATTCTTCGGAATGTATTTCACTTCAGTGACCTCGCTTTTGTAGGAGCGCACAAGAGAAATTTGTCATGTGGCTGACATTACCTGTGGAAACCTGGAAAGTTCCAGAAACATAAAGATGAAGTTAATGTGACCTTGGCTGCTACAGGCAATGCAGACCTAGCTGTGCTGTGAGATCTGAGACTGCCTTCTACAAGGCCATGCGTCATTAGCACCAGCTCACTGATTCAGCACTGGCTTCCCATACACAGTTCACAGCTCCATGACACTGGGGGAGAGGGCATCCTGCTGAGTGACAGCTCTCCCCAAAGCCACTCCGAGCACCTCAACACCCCCCTCCACCATCCCACCCCCTCATCTTGATACCTCCC